>NW_027466069.1:9045000-9080000 GCF_046127955.1 Nelusetta ayraudi | reverse complement strand
TGCGCTTGCCCGGATTTGTAAAGTTATTCAGGTTTAATGATGTATCAGAAATTGCTTTGCTGCCAGATTCGCCCAACTGGTCAGAAATCTGTTGTCGTGAAACAAGCCGGCGGCGTGCAGCTTTCAGGGTCACCGGGGGGATTTCCAGATGTCCGGGCTCTTCGGCTGGAGCTAATCAGAGGCTGCCGAGTGATTATAAACTTGGACGGCGAGTGTGAAAAGGAGAGACAAATAGACAGCAAAACTCCCAAAAACTCATATCCTTGTATTAAGGCAAATTGGTCCGGGATTACATTCGGCCCTTCTCTTTCTGTATTCTACCTTTTTACCTCCGTTCATCCGGAGCCTGCCGGAAAATGATGAGCAACTCTGCTGCCCCGCTCTGCAAAACGGAAGCCGCGCTTAATGCAGAAATTGCACCCGGCTTCCTGCAGCATGCACAGATCTGTTTACCAGATTAAAGTTAAACGGAGCGTGCAAAGTTAAAACATGAGTATTGAAAGGGCTAAACGTGGCCACTTTCTCCGATGGCGGGATGGCGGCTCGATACCGTCGACTCCGCAAGTGTGCGCTTGCGTGTGTGTGTGTGGGGGGGGGGGGGGGGGGCCGTGCTCCCCGCGAAAGCCTGCCGTCCGTCGCATTCCTTCTTGAACATTTTAGGAGAACTGTGACCGAAAAGTCGCTCAGGGCTTCCCTCGCTACTTTGGTGGCAAAACAGCGAAGCAGCTGCGTGCAAAAGGAAAGCTTTGAACAGCATGAGAAAGCATTAACTAACAGTGATTAACTTGGACTTTGATACCTGCAGGTGTCCCTCGCCTAATTTCCAGAATTAGTAAAGACACTTTGGGAGGGCGTCGTTGGGGGGGGGTATTTTTTTTTTATGTTTAGACTCTTTCATCGCGCAATTTTCCTTTTTTTTTCAAATGTGTCCCCACTTCAATAATCGAGTACGAGTCTGTGCAGAAGCCTTAATAAACCGCCGACTCGGCTGGCGTGTCAGATTAGCTTGTAAGCCTCGGCCCAAGTAGCACGTTAACACTAACGCTAATTTGTGTTATGATTATTAAACGCTGCTTAATGCTCCCAGTAAAACCGTTTGGTTTTCGTTTGCTTTCTCACGAGAAGCAGACAGACGAGAGCGTTTCTCAGTCAAATCTCATCACACAGCCGCTGACGGGAAGTGGTGAGTTTATTGCTGTAGCGTGGATCAATTCTACAGTGTAATTTATTGGCTTTGCACTGTGACCAAAATTGCAACAGAGGGAGGTCGTTTTTCACAGGCGACGGTGACAAGTCGTGATAGGGAAGCTTCAGAAATGGATTTGATTTGTTTGTTTTTTTTGGGCTTGTTGTTGCTATTTCATTTGCATGTGATTTTTTTTTTTTTCCCCAACAAGGCGACCAGTCATTCCTTTAGCAATTACACACAAGAAAGTGTAAGTGACAAATATTGTATTCAACAGCAGACAGGGGTTTTAAAAAGCCGTGATTTCTGCAGACGGGCGGTAGTTTGAGGAGTGTCACGCTGCTAAATGTGCAAAGAAAACCCCAATGAGTCGCTTACTTAGTGGTTTTCAATGTTATTTGTTTAGCTCAGACATCAGCACTGCTGACATAAACCGTATTAAAAAAGAATTTCATTTTTCCCAGTTTCTGCAGCAGCAGTAAGTTTACTTTAGATACAGCATCAACCCCAGGCTGCAACCCCCCCCCAAAAAAATGATCATTTGAGTGGGATTAGCTCCGTAATAGCATCGTGACTTCAGTGACGAGCGTTACTTAGCCAAATCTCCCGTCTCTCGCGCCCCACATATTCATTTTGGTGTTTTCTGGATGTGACTCGGAGAGGAAGGGACTCCTCCGTCACGCCGCTCGTCCGCTGGTAATCACAACCCCTGATTGTCGCGGCCGAAGGCATTCTTACCCCCCCCGCCCCCCCCAAACCTCTCACCCGCGGCCGCATGTAAACTGTTGTTTTCAACCCGTCGCTTCCCCTCTCTGGTGTATCATGTCGCCGAGGCACAATAATAAGCACCGCCGTAATTAGCCGGCCCAGTTTTGACACTTGGAGGTTATTTGCCCTTTAATTACAGAGCGGCGATTAGACGAGGCGGCGGGACGACAGGTCATTAATTGGTTCATTAATTGCGGACACTCGCGTTGCTGTGTGGGTCGGTCTTGGCGGGCGGAGGGGGGTGAAACTTTTCCGGCCGCGTCACGTCTCCGCGCAGTCACAGGAAGATCGGCCCGAGGTCGTCTCTGCAAACAGGAAGCTCGGCCCCCTTCCGACAGGAAATGGTCGCTCCGGCCGAACAATCGGCCTCCTTTCTGAAAGACAATGGCGGAGATCTTTGGGACTCTCGGCTGCTTGGAAAACGCAGATCTCCCTCTGCATCTGCCCGCCCGCCCGCCTGCTCGTCCATCCATCCGTCCTCTTCTACACGACCTGCTCTGCTCCTCTCACTGAGAAATCATTACGCTGAAATTCAGCGGTGTCGGCGAGGTGTTGTGTTTCTCATTATTGCGTCTGTCATACCTCGTCGTGTGGCCAGATTTAGACGCAAATGTAGCGCCGAGCCATCTGCTTTCTTCATTGCACATTAGCTCCTCTCTCTCTCTCTCTCTCTCTCTCTCTCTCTCTCTCTCTCTCTCTGTCTCTCTCTCTCTCCCCCTCTCTCTCTCTCTCTCTCTCCCTCTCCCTCCGTCTTTCTCCTCCTGAACTCAAGCAAACTTGAGATGAAGCCAATTTCGTTTTGTGCCCTTTAATGGACCAGACAGGACGGGATTTTAATGCGTTTGTTTGCCTCAAATGGATTTCTTTTGCACGAGTGCTTATTTTTGGATTAATGCTCCTGTTATCAACCTCCCTCCTCCCCTCTCCCTCCACGCCCCCCCTCCCCCTCCCTCCTCCCGCCGCAGGATGTCGGCATCCTGATAAATGGCAGCGTGCCTGACCTGGTGGGCTCGCGGGTGGAGTGCGAATACGGGCCGGGCGTCTCCACGTCGGCCACCGTGCACCTGGACTCGGGACCCGCTCAGATCCAGACCTGTCCGCTGCTCCCTCGAGAGAACTACCAATCAATCCTCCCCAGCGCAGGTGAGAATGAGGCCGGGCGTCCGGTTGGCCCTGAGCCAGCCGTATCCGGCAGCACGGTGCGCCGTGTACAGTCCCAGTCTTCTTATATGTCGGCTTGTATCAGAACAAAAGTCATTTCCCCTTTTCGCCGCCCAGAAAGCGCCAAAGCCACTGCCGCGCGAGGCCCCGCCCCGCCCGCCGTGTTTGCGTTATGACAGCGATAGCGTCTCGAAATGCTTGACACGCGCGGCGTTGTTTACATGCCTTTTGTTTCCCTCAGATCATCTGACTGTGTCTGTGGCGATAAAAGTGAATGGCACATCTGTGGTATCTGGGAGCTTCATCATCTACGACTGCGAGAGGACCGGAGTGATACACCCCAAGACACCGTGAGTCACGCTCGCATTGTCGCCGTCTCTTTATCTCAAATTTTGGATTCATGCAGGTTTTTGTTTTTTCCTCCTTCGGCGGAGCCTGGCTGACTAACGGCGTCTCTGTAATTCCCTCCACATTAAAATTCATCAACTTACACGTCGCCCCGCGGTGGAGAGTCCCCCAGGTCTTCGGTTCCGTTAATGAAGAAGCATCTATTTACCTAATTCTCTTCACCAGCGCCTTCATCGGGCCGGTCTGTTAACCTGATTATCACAGACCAGATTTATTTCATCATAGCTAATAGGCGACAGGGCGGAGCTTATATCTGTCACATTCCGGACGGGCCGATCGATTATGTTCACCGCTTGTCGCACAAATTGGTAGCGTTGTCTGTGACAATGCTACCAATGTGGTACAGAATCCTTTGTCTTGTTCTTTGTTGGTCCGATGATGAGGAAATGTTAAACCGCTCTTATGAAGCTGTTGTCATTAGCTGCGTTTCCATCACAGTTTCTTTAGCAAAATAAAAGCGATATTTCTAAAATTTCGACAAAGTACAATTTCTTCAAGCATTCTTCTCTTTGATTACTGGTAAAAAAAAAAATTCCATCTCCGCCTTCGGCTAAACATAACAAACATATACATGTACCTTACAAACAAAATCCAAAAGCGTGAACTTTTATCAAAACAATCGTAACGTAATATGTGACATTCATTGCTAATACGTTAAAATATTCAATTTTGGGAAAGCTTGAGCTTTTTTCACTTTCAGATCTCTATGAAACAAAGGCGGTTTCAATCCACTCATGGCAAATTATTATCTCCATCATTATTTTCTCTTTGATGCATGAACCCCCAGCGCTTCTTTCACACTGTTTGGCCCCCAGTTCTGTGGCTACTAGATCTGCAAATGATTTCTAAAATAAAACAAAAAAAAACAAACAAAAAAAAAAAGACTTCAGTATAAATAAACTTTGATTAAAACAATGTCTGTGCTCATGACTCTGCAGCCCAAATGTCAGGCTGACTTCCCTCGGCACCCTCGATCTGCACATACAGCTCGGGGCTAAAAGAACAGAGGAGCTCCTCCGACTCTCTGCCGCGTCTACACGCGCACACACACACACACACACACACACACACACACACACACACACACTTTCTATTTAGGTCTCGGTGGCTAAATATTGCCGACATGTCCTCTTGGAGGGTTTATTGCATGTTTGGCTTCCTCATGGGTTCCTCCGTGTAGGATCAAATGTGGAATTAATATGCTGTAAAGCAGTAAGCCAGGGGAAATTGGATGTGTACGTCTGGCTGCTCGTGTTGATGTTTGTTTTCGGTGAGGGACTTTGACTTGTACGGCCTGGTCACAGAGAGGGTATATTTTTTTCTCCCTGTATCTGGAGGCAATCCAGCTGGCTCCCTCGGCCATGTTGGACCATGTGAGGATGTCGCCGTATCTGATGGGCAGATCTTTGGCTTAGAGGCCCATGAGTGCGCACGTCTTTTGTGAATGGGCGCGAGCGCGTGTATGTGTGTGTGGGTGACTTGTTCCCCGAGATCAAAATCATTTGGGCGGGTCCTTTTTTTTCACCTTTTTTTTTTTTTTTTTTTTTTTCTCGCTCAAAGACATCCCGAAGGTGCGAACGCAGCGGATGCAGGTGCGCGCGCGTGTGCACGGCATGCCTGCGCCTGCGCCGGGCGCGGCGAGGTCCATGAGTGTGAAATTAGACGGTGGTTTGTCGAAGGTGATAATGAGCAAAGTGCCATTTTCGCAGGATGAGCACCGATGTGCAAACTGCAGAGCTGCTATACTCTATCTGATTTTAATCACATCAAGCTGTTTTTTTTTTTTAGTTTTTTTTTTAATAATCCCTAAAGAGAGCCTCTCGAGCCACTTGTCTGCAAAGGAAGTGGATAACAGAGTCTCTTTGTTCACTTCGTGGTGGAAAACAATTCCCTCTTTTCCATGATAACTCTTGGGTTTTTAATTCACTTTTTCCTCTGTCATTACTCAGTGATGGTAATAATAGCCCAACAATTCGTTTTAAATTCACAGAGGTAAAGCCGCTTCACCGTTCAGCTTTCATCACCAAAATCTTGGCTGCTTAATTTGTTGTAAGATATTAATGATCAATCCTCTAACTTTCCAGGCAAAGGTGGAAAATAAGGGCTAATGTCTTCTGTTCCTTTTTTTGTTGTGGGCAAGCAATGAAATTAAAATAAAACGAGCGCAGCCACCGATATTGTCAGGCTGCAACATTGCGATACAAGAAAAAAAAAAGAAATATGCTGTGAAATAAGCAAAGTGATTAATCAATAATCGCTGCAGTTTAGCTTATTATGAGCTTATTATTCCTCTTGATCGCTGGATCATTTGACTGACTCATTTTTTCAGGTCTACCAAGTTTAATGAGTTATTGACGCTCTCTATCTCATCACCAAGACGGATTCGCTCGTGTTGCAATTTTCTATTAGGCAAATTGACTGAGGTGCGTGTATTTTAATGAGCCGTTGCAACAAGCAGCCGTGGTTATCAGAAGTTCTACAAGGTTTTTTTTTTCTCAGTTTTTTTTTTTTTTTTTTAGTCTGAGGAAGTCGCTCTGCACGTTGTCATCGTGTCATCGTGAAATGTTCGGTTTATCTCTGGTTCACATCAGCGGCCTTTTTCGGTCCTTTGACATTTGATGCTATGTCGTTTGATGATTTGTTGGTAAAACGAGCAAACGTTATATTCATGATTATAAATACACATGTGGGAAAAGGTGTTATCATTTAGTTGAGGTGTGAAAACATTTTCAACAACAACAACAACAACACCCCCCAAAAAAAAACCACAAGAAAAACAAAAAAATGTGAGATCGTTATTGATCTCACGGTTCCCTGGTGTTAAATTAGGGACCCGGTTTCAACGCAGCCTGGCTGAGTGTGCGCTTGTCTGATGCGTTAGTGAGCGCCGGGAGTGTTTGAACGGTTTCTCCCGTGACCCACGCAAAGTGGTCGCCTGGCAGAGTGCTAACGACAACCAGACGACAGCATTCCTGCCTCGCCATACGGCCTCAGTACGACAACCACCTGACCTGCTCTTACACTTTCTCTCACACACACACACACACACACACACACACTCGTACACACGCGTACATGCCATCTCTACCGTTCCGTTGGCTTTTTACGTCGACCCTCACGTCCCAGCGTTTGCCCTCCTCTCCCCCGCCGGCCTCCGTTTCTCTCCGACTCTCTCCCTCAAAGTTCTCTTTTCTTCTGGAGCGCCTTCTCTCTGACAGAGACGTGATTGAGGATGTGTGTTTAACCACTGTGTCCACCGAGAGGCCCGAGGAGAGAAACCCAAATGTGTATTTAGCGTGTGTGTGTGTGCGTGCGTGCGTGCGTGCGTGCGTGCGTGCGTGCGTGCACATGTGCGGACATTATGACTGTGGATGGCTATTGTTACTGCGTGTTTACCGACAGTGTTGGGGTCAAGTCGAGAAAGGGAATGTGTGTGTGTGTGTGTGTGTGTGTGTGTGTGTGTGTGTGTGTGCCTATAGGTGTTGTGGAGAGACAGCAGGGAATTAAGAAAAACAGAAAAGCTGGAGCTGATAAAAGCCTTGAGGGGCCCTTCTGCTTTTAATCAGAGCACACATACACATACATACACACACACACACACACACACACACACACACACACACACACACTTCCATGAATGTTTTTGCATCCCCTCACACCCATCGCACCCCTGCACACCTCCCTCCAATCTAAAGACCCCCTCTGAGTGCCGCTATCACTGGAAGCGTTATCGTTGCCAGTGCGGGACATCTGTCTCCTCCTGCAGGCAACACACACACACACACACACACACACACACACACACTGAGAGACACGCACGCGCCCACAAACACACACACACACACATTACAGTGGAGGTGTTCCATTTAGGATAGTTTATCTGGAACACACACACACACAAACAGACAGACACTCTTTTGCTGCATCCACACCCGAGGATCAATACGACACAACTGATTTCCACCAAACACAAACTGCAGGTCCAGGCTTCACTCGCCGCCTTATCTTTACATGCGCAGGTCAACCAGAGCAAAAGTGATGCCAGACATTTCAGAGGTTTACACATGAAAAAACTCCAAATGACAACATGCCACGGTGGGGATATCGATCTTTCTGAGACCTGCCTAAACTCTGTCTGACTGTTGGAACAAACAACAAACAAACTGGCAAATATGAATGAAATAATCGCAGTTTATCCTTGTCTACTGATATTTTTTACAGCTTTGTATATCTGAGAAAGGGCGAAAGATTTATCATTATTATCATTATTATTATTATTATTATTATTATTATTATTACAAATATTTACTTTTTACGACAGTTTTAACCCTCATTGAGTCAACACCCTCAGTTCTAACCGTATTTTACTTCCCAAGGACAAAATACTCCCTGACCCAAATTCTGAGACCTGGAACTATTGCAAAATATAATTATGCAATAAAAACAAAACAACACTAAGCCTGTAACTAAGTGAGTCTGTATCCCCATACAAATTCTCTTTTAATTTGCAAGAAGGATGATTTCCCTTGTTTTTTTTTTTGTTTTTTTTCAAGAATAAAAGGCCCATAACTACGCTCTTGGACAAAAGCCCGTTTGTTCCAATTATACTGTGTAGCAAGCGAGCACTAATGTGAGGTTTAATTTCCCCACACAAGTAACCTTTTACTCAAATAAACGCACCAGTCGTGGCTGGACTATTTTCAGCTGCGGTATTTGATGCACACGCGTACGCGCCGCAGCAGAAATGTGTGTTTGGCCGAGGAACAGAGAAGTCATGTTCGTAAAGACGAGGAACGGTGTCGTCCGTTACGTCATCGGGGCTGATTCACAGCTTTCAAACGGGTTTCTGACCCAGCGCAGAGCTCCGTGACTCAGAGGCGGCAAGACGGCGCAGGAAAACACGCTCTCGCGTAGTTTTGGGCTTCTTCTTTTTTTTTCCTTCTCGCCCTCGTCGCGAAATTACCAACCGACTTAATGAGCAGGCGTCACATTTCAAACGGCCGCGGTGAAAGGCTGAAGACCCTCGTCCTCGCTCAATTCGCAGGCGGCCACGCTTGTCCTCCGTCACGCCGCTCCCTTACGCGACGCGCGGCTTCTTATCTGATCATGTGCGGCGTGGCCGCCTAAAAGAGCGCGTCTGTCCCCCCCGCGAGAAGGAAGCCGGCAGCGCTCGTGTACGTCGTCATTCGCCAGTGGCGTCCATAGAGACGTGCTTTGTTTCCCTCTCAGCTGATTTGTCCCGGTGTAACCTCCTTAACCGTGCCTTCCGACCCTGGAACCAATGGGCCTGCATGTAATCTCCACTTCCCGTCATCATAGGCAAACTTTGATGTGTGTGTATAATCACTTTTGGCCTCCGACTTTGATGTAACAATAAAAAGAAGAGAAAAGAATCAGTGGCTCACATACTTTTGAAAAGAATGCCTATTGACTAAATGGGAACAAAGAGAGCGGCAGGACTGATTGAAACCCAATGTGATCCTCATTACCCGCAGTTTTACGCGAGGATGCGTGTCCATCTGTTGCAGATGTGTGAGCTGCCTGAGCACCAGGTGGAAGTGTTACTGGGACCAAGAGAAGCACCTCTGCGTCTCCAACAAGGACGAGTCGAAGGGCAACCTGATGGAGGTGAGCGCCGCCCACCGATTCTCACTCCCTCAAGGGATCAAATAATCGCTCCGGCTCTCGGATCTCGCTGGATTAAAATCCCACCAGTCGAGAGGACGTGATTCCGGGCTCCTCTGCGCCGCCATCCGCATGTGTGTATCGAAATAAGGTCCAGACGGGTGAGGCGAGAGCGGCCCACGTAGTAATTCATCTCAAGGGTTTTTTTCTTTTTTGGCGTTCCTTACTCCGGGGACGAAGAAACGCTGAGGGGCTGCCGTAAAAAAAAATCTCAGGTGGTTTGAATTTAACAGACTCCTCGCCGAGGCGGCGCACCATCGTAAAGCTCCCCGGGGCCGCCTGTAAAGTTTCTGCTTGTTGCCGTTTATCCCAGATTTTCCCAGCGCGGCTAAGAGTAGATTGACTGTATTTGACTTTTTATCGAGAGTCAGTCCGAGAGAGATAAATCGACTCCAGCGGTGGTTTCGCAGCGGAAGGCCCCGCCGTTTTTTAAGTAGGCGGCTACACAAATGGATTATGTAAATGTACGTTTAGTAATGTAAAGCCTCGCCGGGGCCCCGCAGACTGCCGCTTTCGAGAGGGAACGAAACGCGCGAGCGTGTGAAATGACTGTGAAACTGGGAAAATCATCCAAAACTACTGGAGCCTCACTGAAGCCAATTACCCTCTCCTCCCCTCCCCCCCGATGCCACCCGCAGCCGGCGTATCACCGCTGTCCCTGCCGCCGTTTTATTGATCCACCAGAACACATGACCTGTGTCAGGACATAGACCCCACCCACCCGCTGATTTGGGTGGCCAGGGTTCTAAAACCAGTATAAGGGGAGGGGTTGTGACTCCGTGTCCTCTGGTCATGTGTTGGTTTCTCTTTTACAGCTGAGGCCTCTCTCTCTCTCTCTCTGTCTCTCTCTCTTTCTCTCTCTCTCTCTGCGGTACTTTAACGCTCGTCTGTATATCACAAGACCACTAAAAAAGCGAAGGAAAGGACATTTTTATTATGTCGAAACATCTGAGACACTCAAAGACATTCATGACATTGTTAGCTCATAATACATCCTTGTCAGGCCGCCGAGTCCAACGAGATCGCGCGAGCGTGAAGAAAAGGCAACATCAAAGTGCAGGAGGAACCCATTGACGAGCCAGCTGGAGTCTCTTTTGGTTTCGACGCTCTGTAAAGTTCAAGTTCAAGTTTTTGAGGCGACGGTCACGATATCAAATTCTGACGGTGATGCGTGTCTACTAGCTTTGTCGTTGAAGACCGTCGCAGTCGCACAAGACCGTTCATTACACACTCTGTTCACTCCACTTTTCGAAGTCAGCCCTTTGTGATGTCACAGAGGGAAGTGACAACCTCTTCCACTTGTCTTTGCCGGATAATGGCCCTGCTTTTTACCGAGCCATTGCATTGTAAACTAAGGGCTACATATGCAGCTTACTGAAGATTTTATTTTTTTATTGCGATAATTAATAGTACGATGCAGCACCGCTGGAGTCTGGGTTGACAAAAACGCTCGATTAGGTTTTTCTTTGAGTCATTCTTTCCTGCGCTACCAAGTCCATCTGACCGTCCAGGCCGGGTCTGTTTTTCTAATCCCTCGTCGTCTCCCTATTTCAAGCCATTGTTGTCTCCCTCAGAGCGGGACTTGACCCTCTCATTTCCTTCTTCCCCCTCCAGATAAACAGGACAGGAGGACAGGTATTTGGGGTCTTAGCGGATGCGTGCGAGGGGAGGAGGTGGTGGTGGTGGTGGGGGGGCAGCCATTGTTTTCTTCAAGCCCTGTATGTCACTTCCTGCCTCCTCTGCCTCTCCGCAGAATGCCGCTTCCTGCCCGAGCCTGATGGCCTCTGAGGTTCCCCCGTCGCCGTCGGGAATGGCCCAAGACTTCACCGTGGCCCTCAGCAACATCCAGGAGGTACGGCAGCCAACCCGCAGCTCTAAAGTGGAGCTGGACTCCGTCCAGGATGCGTGTTGCGAAAATGATTGGAGGGGTTGGGGAAGCAGGGGGGAAGAAAAAAAAAAAAAAACGAGGAAGCATATGGTGTTTTTTGCATCAAGCTGGGTTCAACACAGATGGACGCATGAGTGCTGTAATTTGGGTCAATGGATGAGTGAAACTTGAGGTTTTTTTGGGCGTTCTCTTCACGTTGTGCATAGATATGATGTGGAAAAATTAAAAAGCGGGGTGGGTGGGGGGGGGGGGGCGGCTGATAATGATTATTTCCCCGCTCGTGTTGCTCAATCCTCAGCTGTGCGGGAGCCTCAGCGGTGCATCTGGTGGTGTCTCGGCGCGACAAGCTGAGTCGCGTCTTCGTCAGCACGTCGCACAATGTGGAGTCGGTCTGAGGCAGCACACGCAGCAGGAGCTTTATCTCGCTCTCTCTCTCCCTGCCGTTTGCTTCTAAATTCGGCTACTCCTTCCGAATCATTTCACCCCCCCCCCCACACACACACACACACACACACACACACCCCACCCCACCCCTTCCTCCACCCTCTCTCCCAGTAACACCCCATTCTCATCCGTAATCCGCACTGAGCGCGGCAGACGCTGATCCGGCATCAGCGATAAGGACAAGATTGGGACGCTGTGGAAGAAAAAAATGACAGGAAAAAATAAAAAAAAATTCCAGCGCTAAGTGGTTGCCAGGCGTGGTCGGTCAGTCACCCGCCTAACCCCGGCTGGCCTTTCCACAGCTCGCCGCCCCCTGCCCCCCACCCACCTCCTCCCCTTCCCCGCTGTGTTGCCATGGTGACAGACACTGAGTCACATACAAACCTTCGCTTCCTCGGGGCAGCCGTGAATGCGGTCGCTATTTCATACGACTCCTTTTGTTATGAGAGCGCCGCAAACTGTTTGAATAACGTCTTCATCTCGCCGGCGAGTCAACACGGGAGGGGGCGGAGGGGTGGGGGGGAGTAACGTGGGGGGGCGGGTGTCAGTCAGCTTTGCGTGCACGTGCGTGCGTGCATGTGCGCGCGCGCGCTGTCAACACCGGGATCGTTTCGGAATTCCTGACAGATTCTGGTTCCCACACTTTTTTTTCTCTTTTTTTTCTCCCCCCTTTTCTAAGGGAGAAAAGCCAAAATAAATAGTTTATGCCAAACTACGATAAACACTCGTACAGACGCACGGGTTGGACGGTGGCGCGGCGGGCGTGCGCGTGTGTGTGTGTGTTAGTTCTCAGACTGAGCGGATCTGGGGGAGGATTTCACCGTTTCACATGTTGCAGGTTTTCACGGCTAAAAAAAGAGGCTTGCTGGGGTGTCAGGACGCAGGCAGGAATAGAGAGAGGGTGTGGGGGGCGGGGGGGGGGGGGCAATTTAAGTCGGCAGGATTCGCGGACAGACGATTTATTCCACTTAAGTCGCTGATCTCTCGCTGCTCTCTCTCCGCTGCTCTACGGCCTCCGCGCTTTCCCTGCTTCGTCTCAACCGCAGGGCCCCAGATTCTATGAAGGATAAATTCATATTCATCGCCGTGACTCCCAGATGACGAGGTGTGGAGGTCCAGATGTTTATGAATATGAATTTTTGAATGGATTGCATCTTTTCCTGCCAGGGACAATTACTGTGTGTTATTGCGGTCTCTTCCCCCCCCCCCCGACCGCCGCCACCCTCACCACAGCTCCTCCGCTCTCAGAGTTGTCGATTGCAACCAGGCCGCGTTGTGCTCTCGAGCTCTTTACCCGCAAAAGTGTCTTGTTTTAGGTCCGTAAGCGGTGATTATTTCACTCTTGGAACGATGCGAGATGCTGCTTGCTTGCGCTTGTTTTTCCATTGTAAAAACTGCGTAGGTGTTGAAATGAGGTGCTGTTTTTTTTTTTTTCCCTTCCCTCTGCAACAGGGGGAGGAGTTGGAGTGCGACTTTGGGACGGAGCAGCGGTACGAGGCGACGTGGCTCAACGGCTCCACCGTCAAGTGCAGCGGAGTGACAGTGAGTTCGGGTCCCAACTCACGATGTCCGACAAGGAGCAAAGCTCGACTGCTATTTACCTGCCACCGCTTGTTACCGCGGGGCTTAAACCTGCACTTTGTATACTTGTTTTGATTGCAATTATTTTAAATCCTTGTTTATAAGCCGACAGGGAGCCCATTATTATCTTGAGAAGCAGCGCCGAGGTGTGTTGCGCAACCCCGGCCCCCGCCCCCACTTTTTTTAATAATCAACGTTTGATGTTGCTCTCTGCCCCCCGTAGCTGTCCACCAATCAGAGGAGCCACATCTACCACCTCAACCTGAGGAGGAGGGGCTTCTTCGGCGGCCACGCCCAGGACGTTTTTGTGGACAGCCCCAAGCCAATGAGAGGTGAGCGGCCGCGACCACCACCGCCGCTACTTTGGCCGCGTTCGCACTCACTTAGAGTTTTGATGAACAGACAGCAAATGGGGAAATACTCCCGGCTCTGCTGTGTTTGCACCATAATTAGACCCACGCGAAAACAAAGAGAAATCCAAACAGATTGCGCCTCACCTGGACGCGGATGGTTTTTTTTTTTATGATGAGACCAGTGGATTAAATTAAAACTGTGGAAAAATAAAGAATCTCTTAACTGGGGACACGCAGCGTTAGGACTGGATTTTCCCTCGCAATCATAATACAGCGTGTATTACAACACGTCATTTGCCGGGCAACTGGTAATTAACTAAAATATCCCACTCTGTTGCCGTCTAATTACACATAATGATTGCAAAGCGTTGGAGAGCTGCAATTTCAAGGTGCTAGCGGCGCCTCTCACGAACCGCGTCCGCGCCAACACAATTCCAGCGCCGCGGCGACAATGGTGGACGAGGAGAGCGGGGATGCACCTCGTTGAACTTGGCGTGTTGTTTTGCGGCACAGCCAGCAAGGCCGCTCTCTCTCTCTCTCTCTCTCTCTCTCTCCCATTCCCTCTCTCTTCTTCTCTCTCTCTCTCTCTCCACAGTCCCAGATGTTTGCCGTCGGTGTGTCTCACATGTGAAACAACGGCTCTGGGCGGCTTGCCAAAGCGCCGCACGCGGCGGAAAACGGACACCGCGAGCCGCCTCACGGCGTGCCGAGTCGACAAAATATTCAAAAAGACACTCACTTTATCACCGGCGTGCAGGCACCCGCCGTAATATGCACAAGCAATGCAGCGCGCAGATGCCCGTTGCAGGCATCCAAATGGGACCCCTCACTGGGAGGCGCGTTGGAACACGAATGCAATCATCTGCTCTGGCTGGCTTTGTTCTCCTCCACTTCACCGGCTCTTGTTATTCCTGATTTATTTTTAAGGCTCCGAATGTAGCGCTGTAGAAATGTGCGCCCTGTTTATTTAAAGCTCGCGGCGGCCAACGAGCTATAAAAGAACGCTCCCTACAGCCCCGCTAGCCCAGACATCCTTCGTGTTAGCAAATGTGTCACCTGTCTGTGTGTTTCACAGGGGAGGAGGAGACACTTCCGCGCAGACTGGCGAGTCACAATGCGTCTCGCGACCGCTCGTTCCTTGATTTAGCGTCGCCCCAGGCGGCTGCGGCCCTAAAAAGCTCTCCGTTGAATCTGGCATCGTGTGCGACTCAACAGTGTGTGTTTAATTACAAGCGCTGCCAGAAGCAGGAGACAGAAGTTCCTCACAGCAGGTTCAAGTGAGGCAGACGAGACAAACGAAGCTCGCTAGCGCTGCGCTACACTGCTAATTACCTCGCTGTCTCTCTGTCTGTCTGTCTGTCTGTCTGTCTGTCTCCTTTTCTAGTTGAGGTGTACAACTGTAAAGTGGGAAGTTCGGACTGTTCCCAATGCTGGGGACGCGAAGACCAAGGCCACCTCTGTGGCTGGTGTGACAACAGCTGCAGGCCGAGGGACGACTGCCAGCCCGTCGTCGATCACTGCCCGGCGCCGGAGATCCATAAGGTGAGATCCCAAATTAAACCTGTCAGAATTTAGACTAAACGTGCAAGCACTCACGTACACTGGAGCACGTCCTCCCACTCCCCCCCCCAACTCGACTCCCCTTGGAGCCCTGTCTGTCCGCAGTCAGCTACTGAGGGAGCGTTTGAATGGGGTCTCATTAAGGCGCTTCGCTCAGTAATAACACTAACACTTACTTAACCTCGGCCCCTCGGGGGACGCGGCAGAGTCGATCGGGAAGCACTCAAGAGGGCATGGGAACATCTTCCGCTCCACGCAGCTACAGCGCATTGCATGTATGCACACTGCAGGTGGATATACCTTGTAAGAGAGCACGGCTGGGTGGGTCTTGAGAATTAGCCATTGCTTTAGGATGTCGGGTCAGGACAAAATATTGTTCTTTCAGGTAGAAACAGAGGCGGAGTCAGGCTGTCCGTATTCGGGCATCGATCACTCTCCTTGTGTGTGTGTGTGTGTGGTTTCTGTGACAATAAGAACAATGGTTCCTTGGTAAGAGCATAAAACAACTTAAATATGTCATGTACATCCAGAATACAGGTTCTAATAGGTCACAAGCTAACGGCTAGCGTCCATGAATAACCCACGAATAGCGAGTGAGCTGGCGAGCTAGCCAGCTAACCGCGATTAGCCGCGACCGCTAATTGACCTGTGAACGGACACATGTTACCGCGAAATCGGCGACGTACACCCGGAAATGATTTTCAACAACAGCGGGTAACATGTGCGCCCCACCTTACAGTCACATGAACGCGCACTCAACGGCGATCCGCAGAACCTGTGAGACGTTCAGGTGTAGCAAACAAGCCCTATACGGCGGTGGTGGTGCATTCAGGGACATTTGGACATCACAAATTCTACCGAGAGCCTTCTGTGCATACGTGTAGAAAACCTAGAACTAGAAAATAGAGGACAGGAAACAGAAACGGGGAAGTCTCCATCGTATGTAGAAGCGAAACCGCAGAGAGACAAAAAAAGAATTAAGGCGCGTTAGATCGGTGTCGATCTATCGGCTTGTCATTGTGTCTGCCGGCAGTGTTTCTCTTTTAAACCTTTTTATCGAGCTCATTAGCACAATCACGTTCCGTTGTCTTGACGGCAGTACTCACGCTGAAGCCCTGCAAGCTGCATGCGACGGGCCGCCACGCTAGGCGGTCATGGGAAGCACGGCTCACATGAGGCCCAGTCGGCCTGGACTTCCTGCAGATAAAAACCTGGTCAGCCCAGGAGAATAAGCAAGCAGAACAAAGCAAAGGCACACACACATACACACATAAACACACACGGCACACACAATTTCTCCCATGTGCGGCGTGTTTATGCGAGTTTGGCTCAAACGGGCCAGACTGAGGCGTTCGTGATTACCCCCCCCCCCCCCCCCCTCCTTCCTTTGTAGCTCGTCGGTGCGCTGTGACTAACAGGATGCTCACCGTGAGTCTAACTTGTGTGGACTTGGTAAGTGACTGAAGCTAGCCGGGCTGAGATGCCCGAAAGCGTGGGCAGATCATTGTTGCATTACTTTCCCCTCTCCCTTTTTTTTTTTTTCTCACATGCACACTCCCACCGGCTTTCTCAGGAGAGCGGCTTGCAAAAAGGATATCGGGGCTGTGGTTCTGGGGGGGGTGTGTGTGTGTGTGTGTGTGCGCGTGTGTGTGTGTGTGTGTGTGATGCAATGCTTTGGCAGCCATGTTTTCCCAGCCGGCCCTGCAGGGGTTTCAAGGCTGAGTACTCCAGTTCAGGGAGGGAAAGATGCTCTCCCCAAACATTCACACGTAGCCGAGAAGCTCTTTGTTGTATATTCCGAGTGACTGTGCGAGCAGCTGAGGTAGCAAATACGTTACCTGAGTTTGGTTATTTATTTATTTAACCATGCATTGTCACGTGCGACGTCCGTCCCAATACGCTCGAAAAAGAAATATCAATAACACAGGGGAGATTTATTACTCCTTGAACGTCGGCAACACATCAGCTAATTGTGAAGAATCGTCTTTGTTCCGCACGGTGACGTAGGACAATGGAGACATTTATTATCCCTGCGGGTCCTTTTATTCCCTTGCTGCGTGTGGGCTAGTTTGCGGCTTTAGAAGACGAAAAAAAGGAAAAGAAAAAGACAGTGATTGGACGCACGTTGGCGTCCGACACAGGAAGCCGCCAAACATAGTTTATCCATGACGTGAAAAGAAACGAGCGAACAGAGGGAT
This sequence comes from Nelusetta ayraudi, assembly GCF_046127955.1. NCBI lineage: Eukaryota > Metazoa > Chordata > Actinopteri > Tetraodontiformes > Monacanthidae > Nelusetta > Nelusetta ayraudi. Next base: position 9,062,768 of record NW_027466069.1, on the reverse strand, counting down.
CTGGGGTGTGCGACACAAATGGTTCTTGGGGAGGAGAGAATGGAGAGCCGTCTGGGCAGAGGACGGGCGGGGACGGGTACAGTGCGGCGAGAAGCCTTCTTCCTGTTTTTGTCCTCACGTCCTCCTTGATTAGCGTGATGCAAGAAGAGCCGGAGTGAGGAGAGGGGAGATAAAGAAGCTCGGGTCAGAAACCAATCTATTCTGGGTAACAGGCAAAGGCGAGAAGAAGGGAAAAAAAATGAGAGAAAGGAAACAACTGGGTAGGAGGAGAGGAGGTGTGTGTGTGTGTGTGTGTGGGGGGGGAGGGGGACATATGGATTTTATCTGCGACTCTTTGTTTTTGCCGCTCGCGGAATATCTGCATCTGCAAACCTTGGTGGAATAGTCTTGATTTGAATACAAGGGGAGCGGAATAATTTAGCCCTCAGACGTGTTTAATATCTTCGCGGAGCTCCTCTTCGAAGACGCGCATTCGCACCACGTGCTCCACACCCCCCACACCCCCCCCACCCACCCCAAGAGGCCTGACAGACTTTGTGCTGTAAATCAGGCCTCGCCGACTTGTAAGAGGTGTAAATGAACGGCTGATGTTGATGTCGACGCTCGGCGGCGCCGGCGCCGCGGAGGAGAGACGCGGCGAGGTGCGATGAAATGCGCGGCCATCATAAATAACTCTGCGACTCGCTGCCGCTGCTTTTGTGTGTTTGTCTGACATGTTTGTGAGAGTGTCATCGCCGCCGCCGTTTATTGTGAGCCGTTTGAGTGGTAAGCGCGTGTGAAAAGAAACGTGTCGTCCAATGAAACTCGGCCTGTCACGGGGCGGTCACACTAAATCAGTCCCCCCCCAACCCCCCCCCCAAAAAATAAAAAATACCCCCCCCTCCCCCTAAACAGCTTATAAAATCCACCGGAAAAAAAACCTTTGCATCATTTCCTGCGTTGCGGCGACTCCCACAGAGGTACTGTATGTCTGACAGCTCGCGTCTCCAGCAGTTTGTTTTTTCACGTGATATTAATACGCTCTCTCTTTACATAGCCGCCGTCCTCCGTCCCCCCCGCCGCCTCCCTCCCGACGCTTTTCTCTGGGAAATACACGGTTTATTTTTCCGCGCTGTCACTCCGCTCGGGCCTCTCAGAGCGTCTGAATGCGGAGCTCGACCTCGCCCTCTCACCCAGACCAAACAGAAAGCGCTGTTTTCATTCTTGCGCTCGGTTTCAGATAGTGCCGGAGCCGGGCTAATAACGCCAGGGAGGGTAACGCTGACCTCGCCTCAGCCAGAGGGGGACGGGGGTGGTGAAGAAGAAGGGGGAGAAGGGGCGAGGGGAGGGAGGGGTTTGGTCATCCTGAAAAGCGGCTGCTGCTGCTGCAGCTGCGCTAATATGATGGAGGACTGCTCCTGTTCGAGACACTATCGCCAAGGATGTTTCCGCCGCCGGCCTCGAGGTGACGGTCCTCCTCTCTCTCTCTCTCTCTCCCTCTCTCACTCTCCCTCTCTCTCCCTCTCTCTCTCTCTCTCCCTCTCTCACTCTCCCTCTCTCTCTCTCCCTATCTCTCTCTCTCCCTCTCCCTCTCTCTCTCCTCTCAGCAAGCGAAGAGTTGAGTACTTTTACCTGAATAAAAGTATGGATACTGATTCTACTCCTTTACGCGAGTAAAATGCAGAAAGTACAGGTTCCGTAATGCACAAGTAAATAGTAAAAAAAATAATTATTTTTTGCAATTAATGAAACAATACCTGTATTGGTAAGCTGAGTTACTCTAAAATAATCTCCCTCTAAAATATCATCCACTTTAATATTGAACTACACAACAGCAGAGTTCAAATAGCTCCACTTCAGGCAACAACAACAGCTACAATGAATGATTACTTTGAGTAGATTTGTACTTTTCTACTTTTTTGTGGACTTTTAAACGCAAAAGTAACCAGCATGTTTTTCCCCAATGTCAGGAGTAGAACGTACAGATATTTGCATACAAATGTGGGAGTAAAAGCAAAGAAGTCGTCAGTAAAAGAAATACTCAGGTAAAGCACAGACTACCTGAAAGATCCACTGTGCAGTGACGGAGTGTTGGTACTTCATCACTACCCGCCACCTCTGGCTCGCGCTCAGTGGCAGGAATGGCGGTGAGGAATCTGGCGGCGCAGACGCAGGAAAACAGATGAAAGGGAAACAGCGGCGTTCATTAATTCCCCCGTCGAGGGCCTTGCTCTCTCTCCCGCCGCCGCCGCCGCCGCCATCAGCACTCCCTCCACGCACCTCCACCCCCCCCCCACCCCCCTTCCGACACTCAGTTCCCTAAATTGCCTCCGCACTCATCCACCTTTCTGCCGCGCTCTTCAGCCCGCCCGCACTCTCTCTCACTCTCTCCCTCTCTCTCTCTCACTCCGCCTGTCTCTCGTGGGACGTGAAGGGGGCTCTCAGCTTGCTCTTTATTTGCATGCGCTGTAGAGGATTAGGGGCTGAAGAGTCGGCGACTGGCAAGGGTTGAGAATCTGCTCCGTGCGCACGTGCGAGCGTGTGCGCACGCATCTCTAAACTCTGCGTCTTCAGCCCGAGGACTCCTCGGCGGCCCACTCGTCCTCACGTCTCGGCCCGGAACACAACTCAGTGTCAACCTCCGAGACGGCGCCTCCTGTCTCTCGACTCCATTGCCACTCTCCTCGTCTTGCTTTTACGTGCAGTAATTTATTGATGCCCATGACTGAGCTTTCACGCCTGGTTTTTCCTTTTTCCTCGTCTTTTTCGGGCAGATCCTCCCCCTGAACGGTCCGGTGGAGGGCGGCACCAGGCTGACGATCCAGGGCAGGAACCTGGGCCGCAGGGCGACGGCGGTGAAGGTCTCCATCGGCGACGTGCCGTGCAGCCTCGTGCCCGAAAGCTACTCAGTCTCCGTGGAGTAAGTACATGGATCTGTCACAGAGGTGGCACAAATATTCACCTTCTGTACTCAAGTAAAAGTGCAGATAATTGTATAGAAATAATACCCTGGGAAACGGACTGATTCAGCTCATTTACTCAAGTGAAAGTAAGAAAATGTAGGTTCTGAAATGTACTTTTGTAACCAATGTTATTTTCTACATGTTGATTTTTCTCTGCACTGGAAACGCATCGAACAACTTTCTAAAAAAAAAAAAAAAGTTATAAAAGCCAAAAAATAGTTAATTCCCAGCGTTGTGTCACGGTGCCGTAACTGCTGCGTCTCGGCTTATTCTGATTGGCCGATGCATCCGGATGCATCGCATGAGTTACACAGTGACACAACTGTGCGCGCCCTTGTGGGCAGAGTAATACGTTAGCAACCCAGTAAGGCATTTCAAAATGGTGGACTTTTTCGGCCTGTTGAAATAACTGGGCCGCTGTATTGTTGTTTGCTGGGGGCCTGAGTAAGTACCGCAAGAATCATGACTGACAACGGTCCATTTATCGTCTTCCCTCCCTGTCTTTGCACGGCGGCATTTGAGCAACTCATTTTGATTAGCGGGGTTTTTTTTTGTGTGTGTGTAGCCGTATTTAGCGCGTCAACGTTCTCTAAGTGACATGCTGGAATAAATTTGTGCATGTCCAGTGACAGGCAGAACTAAAACTGAGAGATTTCTGACATTTAGCGAAGCGAGGAAGCTGTCATTTTTTTTCCTCGTCTTCACTTTTTTCCCACTTGTTTTTGCAGGGCGAAACATTTGGTTCATTATTCATGAAATGACAACATCTTGAAAAAAAAAAATCTGCAAAAAATAACCCCTTTAATGTATTCCAAGTTAACATTTGTGTTTAAAACTTAGGGGAGCAGCTTACTGCTGTATGTTTTATTAATATGAGTGAGTTTGGAAAAATATTTGGGGCTGATGCGCTAAATTTAAGGACTTTGCTTTGGCGATAGCCGACTCGGCTGCGAGGCTGTAGGTTCAAACAGGAGAAAAATATGCGTTGACGTGAGTTGTAGCGTTTTCTTAAACGCCGCTCAAAGCCGGCGGCTCTGTGATGAATTCAACACAACTTCTGCAGTGCCCTCGTGCTGCCAACCAAACTGTTGGGGGTTGAATTGCATTAGTTTCCGAAATGTGGGCTGTACCTGAGCACATGAGAGTTAGACTTCCCCCTCCAGTGCATCACGTTGCTGGCGACAGATAAAGGAAAAGCAGTGGCAAACGGGAGAGAAAATAAAGCCAGAAGAAGAAGAAGAGGTTTCATTCCAGCCCGTAACACTCCAGTGTGTTATTGGCAAGCTCTGATAGCGGCGTAAGAACAACAGCAGACAAGTTGCTTAGCGTCTCCTCGCAAGCAGCAACATGGATCATTAGAGAGGATGTGGGTTTGTATTCTACTCCAATAACACAAGCTAAAACTTGCTGGTGAGGCCTGATCCAGAGAAGATAATGAATGAGTTTACATTTTCCCATCGTAGGAAGTCCGTAACCTGTCATTTTGCACAGCTGGGGATCAGAACAAATGAGCAAAAACAGATGTTATCAGATTCTTTTGCTCTAATATGATATTTTGTGCCAGAACTTTCCCCCCGCTGAGCACGGAATAGGTTAAAATAAACTAAAAGCGAAGTGTTTGGCTCTACCGCGAAGTCTGCGGCCCTGTTTTCAAGTGCAGCAGCGGCGGCAGCAGCAGCAGCTTGCCTTCAGACTCTTTGTGCTATTTATTGGATAATAAAGCCGCAATTGGCTGACAACCAATAATGACGAACTGGTCCAGTAAATACGTTGCGTCCCCGGTCGGCGAGTCACCATTTGTGGGAAAGAAAAACGATAACCGCCGTCGTTGCGGTTTGTTTTGCATGGATTCATGAGACTAATTTCCACAAATATTATTATGCACCACGCTTCCTCATTCGAAAATGAGCGCGTCGCCCTTCCTGCGCTGCTCGGGGACCGTCACACCGTCACCATGGAGACAGCAGGACCCCACTTTGACACGGGCGTTACAGAGCCGGGAGGGAAAAAGTCACCAACTCTACAGTGAACATCCAAACTTTCATTCAGTATCTGTAATGTGCCTTAAATGGAACTGTTTATCTGGTCGTGCTCCACTGGAGCCAATCATTGGATTAAGACCAGGTCTAGGGTGACCCGCGGGTTCGACCTGTCACTCTGGCTGTCTGACACATACTCCCCTGCACACCCCACCCACAAAAAAACACACACACACACACACACACACACACACACACACACACACACACAAGTCGAAAAACGGCGAATGGCATTTCGCTGCCGGGGGGGTTCTCATCCCGCGTCCTCATCTCCCATTGGTCCCCGAGGGCCCCCGCTTGTTGTGACGGCGAGGCATATCAACGTGGCTGGAGATGACACTGACAAATTATAACATGTCAGCGCATCTGAGCGCGTCAGCACAATTTACGTGCACGAGCACGCCTCAATTTGTTTTCCCGGTGTCTCCTGCAGATTCGATTCTGCGTCAGCGCGCCGGCTGAACGTCTTTTAGATTCGGCAAAAAAAAATACAAGATTTCCAGATTATGAACGCCGCTTGTAACGTGCAAAAAAAAAAAAAAAAAAAATCGACTTTAATAAAACCTCCACAAAACTCCAAGATGTATTTGATATGAAACCCGCTCGACAAAGCATACCCTCGCTGAGCTTATCTGCAAACATGCAGCGCTCATACACACACACACACACATACCTGTATATGATCTCATTTGCCAGGGCTGTTGAGACAGGTGTCTGCTCGTGTGCCGGAAAGGTCAAAGTTCACATCTGCGTGCCCAAGGAAAAAAATTCAGGCGGCGCTGCAGAGGCTGCGCTCGGCTCACTCGGTGTCAACATTATAATTAATGACAGAGTCAGTCCGGGCACACCTCATTTACTGGAGCACTTCTCCGTTTCTTTTTTTTTTTTTTTGGCTCAGCGCCTCCATTCTGCCCTCGCTATCGTTTTTCGACATGACTGCCTGGGAGGAATAGACGGCCCATCCATTTGGCTGCGCCGCAGACAACAGACACAACCAAACAGCGGCTGCCTTGATTGCTGATCACCCACTCGAGGGAAATAATCAGAGACATCCTCAAAGCAAGCCAAAACATCGGGCCCTGAAGCTCAGAATATCCCAGTAGTTGGGAGGTCCTGGAATTCCAGTAGTGGGGATGGAGGCGGCGGGGGGGTCAGTCAACGCTCTCTTTGTACTGGGACTGCAACAACGTTTCATTCAGCTCACACACTGGAAGGCGATTCACAAAAGCAAAAACTACAGCCCCAATAAAAAAAAAGTCCAAGATTGAAGATTTAAGATGGAAGGTCTTTGAAAGTCTTGCAAAAGATTTGAACCCCACATAGCCTGTTAGTCGATTAGCTCATGCTAGCGCATCAGTCCGTTTTAGTGGATTCATTATAAATAAAGACAATATAGATACATTGTGCCTTTCAAAGAATACATTTACTGTTGCAGTTTTGCTGCTGGCTAACATGTCCAACCGACACTTGCTCAGACCCTCTGTCAAGAAACACAGTTAGGTTTCACCGTGATGGTGAAGGTCAAAACAGCACATTTATACATCACCTTGGAATATGGAAGTTAACAAAAAAAGGCACAGAGGCAGTCAAAAGCTCTGAGTTAGTTCTCTCAGTGAACACAATACGGAGTTCCTGGAATGCGATAATGGTGTAATTGTTGACCTCGTACCCACTCAAACTGCTATTTCTTTACGTTGCTCCCATTAAAAGTAGAAATCACAAAGGCTATAGGAGTTACTGTACCAGTAAGGCCTGGGCCGTAATGACAGGTTAAACCAGATCCAAACTCTGGCTTTGATCAGTTCAGGCGTCAGTCTGTATATTTTCTCCACTCGACCTGATGAAATTCCCCTGAAACAGGTGCGATTCTGCCCCTAATGGCCCCGTACCTGACAGGAGTGCAATTTGAGCGTAATGACGCTCTTTAGCTGACGCCTGTGTAATTAATGAGCAGAAATATGAGGGCCTTGTCTTTAACAGATGGCTGAAACGGCAGCTTATTTTAAGAATACCCCTAACAGCTACTTAAGCTTATCAAGAAAATGCCGCGGCGGGTGAAACTCGGGCGCCTTCGTTAGGAGAGTTTTTTTGAAAGGCGTGACATTTAAATTATGCTGGGATGCAGCCTATTTCTCTCCGGTCTCTGACCCCCAGCCGGACCCCCCCCCCCCCGGGTCCGGTCTGTCCACCGCGGTTTTCGCCAAGAACTCCCACGCGCGACGCCGCTCCTCCGAGTGATGTAAATCTCCCTCCCTTACGACTCCTGCTGTCAATCATCCGATTCCCCTCGCTGGGAATTTGCGACCGCCGGGGCACCTGACTAAATAAACTGACAAGGTGCGTAGCTGGAGGGGGCAGGGGGGGGCGGTGGGGGGCGACGAGGGGATCGTGCGGGGGCGATAAAGGTCTCGTCGACCCCCCTCCAGTACTTCAATCCCAAGGAGGGGGCGGAACGGTAGATCCCCGTGGCTGGCCTACACCGCCGGATCATTAATATGAGGTGTCCCTGTAGAGGGAGCACTGATGACACAAGGCTTAATCACAGCCGGGAGGCGAGAGAACGAGTCTCGCCAGCGCCCTTAATCTCCTCAGCCGTTAGACACATCTGGTCTGGGGAGCTTTGAACTTTACGTCTCCCGGTATCTTGCGGGCTTTATTGAATTCCATATGTAAATGCATTAGAGTTTGATGAATTAGCTCATATAAGCCCCGTTTCCCAGAGTTTAATTATCTGTCTTTGTTTAGCCGCCGTGATGGAGATCTTTTCATCTTTACACCCCCCCCCCCCCTTTATTTAAACAAAGTTTATTAAATTGCAGACGTCCGCGCTACATCGCACGCTAGATGTGTTCCATTATCCTTGTTTTCTTTTATTGTTAACTGATCTCTGATTGCGCAGCTTTAACCGCCAGACACTGAGGTCAGCCTTTTTTCCTGTTTCTTTTCACTCGCCAGGCTGGTGTGTGTCACCGGCCAGTCTGCGCACGAGAGGACCGATATCGTCCAGGTGGACGTGGACCAGAGCGGCGTGGGCACGTCGAGGGAGAGCTTCTCCTACTTGGTGAGTCTCCTCCAGGCGACCGTCCTCCCCTACTGATGTTTGGCTCAACCCCCACGCTCTGCCTCCGCACTCTTCTCCCTCCTCTTCTCTCTACTGTCTCCTGCCCCGCCACTGGGGGAAAGGGCCGTCCCAAGTGTGTCCGCTGAGTGTTAACAGATGTGTTTTATGATTCCGCCGATTGCCTGTTTGTGGGAAATCTTCAAAGCCTCCCTTGTGCGTTCCCGCCAGAACGCCAGTGTCACTCTGCGTTCGCTGCCAGCAAAAACAAATATGTCGATTGTCGGAGTGTCCCTTTGCTCTCGATCCTTCGCCAGGGCCGGTCGAGCTCGCCAGCATTGTGTGAATGAACCTCAACCCACACAGTCTCTCCCGTTGGATTCGGCTCTTTGAGGGAGTGGAAATACCCATGTAAGCCCTTTGTTTCTCTTTCTTTGTGGACAAAGAGTTCTTCATAATTCAGCGCCGGAGCGCTCTATCATTCCGCCGGCTCCGCGTGTGAGTCATCCCGCCGAGAATTCACCCCAATCATATAGCCTTTCTTGATACATAAGGATGAAGCAAATCCAGAACAACAAACGTGATGCCCCCACTGTGGTGGGAACTCCTCTCCGGTTTCCTCATCCAGCGCCGCCACTCCGCGAGGTGTTGGGGGTTGGGAGTGGGAGGGGCGGCGGCTTGGTGTTGGGATCTGTGGGAGAAAGGGAAAACAATTTCTGCAGACAGGATGTGTGCGCCTCTACCGCTTCTCCTTCCTCGGACCCTTTTTGGACGGAAACATCTGCCTCCTTGCACCCGCCCCGACACACAATGGGTCCTCTCCGCCGGCCGCTCGCTGAGGAAGTGAATCCTGTCAGTGAGGATACGAGGTTTCCCCGGGGAGGCCGGGGGGGGGTTCAGGGCGAGGATAGAGAGTTCTGGAAGAGCAGGAATGCTGATGCTGATAGCTGCGGACTTGGACGCAGCATGAATATCTCCCTGTCCCCCGAGGAGCCTCCCTGTGTGTGTGCGTGTGTGTGTGTGTGTATGTGTGTGTGTGTGCATGTTAATATCCTTTGTATGTTTGTATTAAACTGTGTGTGTGTGTGTGCACTTTTTCCACGCGCATGCATGAACTTTATTGCGTCTTAGCCGAAGCGTAGCTGTCCTTTAAGCCGGAGCCCGCAGGCCCCAACAGCAAAGCAAATATACTGATCCACTCAGCGTCTCTTAAGATGAGATGAGACTTTTTTTCTTTTAATTGTCCTTTAAAAAAAATGGCTTCTTCATCTTCACGTTAAACGGAATCTTCTCGTCCGGATGGTGTGCAGGTCCCGAAGCTGCTCTTCATGGAGCCGAGGAGAGGGCCTCGCGCTGGCGGGACCAGGGTGTCCATCTTGGGGGAGCACTTGGACATCGGCTCAAAGGTCAGAGTCGTGGTCAACAACTCGCTGGAATGCAACATCACCGAGTGAGTAATGGTCTGCTGCTCCCTCCCCCACCCCCCGCCCTCCCACTCATGAGAAACTCGTCCTCCGCAAATGACATCCTGCCACGGCGCCAAAACTCTTTTTTTCCCCTCTTTTTTTTTGAGGGTTTACTCACCAGTGACGCCGGCTTCCTCCTCTCTCTCTCTCTCTCCCTTTCTCTTTTTCTCTCCGCGCAGGAAAACAGACGAGAGCATCGTGTGCACCATGCCGCCGGCCGCCCTGCCGCACGCCGACCAGGTGTCGGTCTGCGTGCAGTTCGAGGACCTGCCGTGCCAGAGCGCCGAGCTGAGCACCACCTTCTCCTACGAGAAGAACCCCGTCATCAGCGACATCAGCCCCGAGAGGAGCTACCTCAGGTACGCGGGGCCCGGGCCCGGCAGGACCGCCGGGCATTTAAAAGACAGTGAAAACCGGCATCAGACTGGGCGACTCCTTGGCGCTTCCTCTCTGAGCCCGCTGACATCAGTCATTGCTGTAATGTCACCCCGATGTGCAGCATTTCCTCTCCCATTGTGTTCTAAATAGCGCAGCATGTGTGTGGCGCGTCTTTGATGGCATGTGTGCGGATTTCTACCGCAGTCAGAACTGTTTTGCATTATTATCTGGTCCCCTGTTTCCCCGTCTGTCTCTCTGGTGCAATGCCCCAAAGTGTTAGCATATCAGTGTGCGCATGACATATTTCTTTTTTTTCTTTCTTTCTTTTTTTTTTTTTGCCGGAGCTGAGGTGTGACTCTGTATCTGTGTGTGTGTGTGTGTGTGTGTGTGTGTGTGTGTGTGTTTGTGTGTGTGTGTCACAGCGGCGGCAGGACCATCACGGTGACGGGCCAGGATTTTGATCTGGTGCAGAGCGCCACCATGCAGGTGCAGGGAGTGGGACAAACGGTGGGTAAACAGCCAAATTGCTTCTCTTTCAGCCATATCATCAAACCCATGGGGTAGAACAGGACGGAAGAGCAAATATTTTCAAAGAATCACAATGTCATCCGGTCCCCCCCGCCTCCCTCACGCTGTTGTTTCGAGGAGAAGATCGACAGCGCCTGATAAAACATATTAGACCACCTGTCCCAAAAAAAGAACTGGAATATTTTGGAAATCAATTGAAAACGAAACTAAAAATATTATTGTTTTTTATTTGGCTGGGAAGAAACTGAAGCAACTGAACAGTCCCCTGAATTCACCTTTTTATACCTAAATTTGATCCGGCTCACTGGGTGTCCGGTTTAATCAAGCGTAACACCGGCCTAACACTAATTTTCTGTTCAGGGACGCAAGTAAATAACAGTAATTTGACGTCTCAATCAAGAAATAATAATATGCTTTCGTGTTTTTTTGTGAAATGGCAAATATAAAAAGTGGCTGCAAAACAACAACAACAACAACAAGAATAATTTTAAATACTGCATGATGTTGATGATTACCAAGGCTGTTAATATCTGGCAACTCTGAGCTAAATCTTGCACTGGGTGGCACTCTAATGAACTTGTGAAGTATATCATGAGATTGACACTATGCATAACATCCTGACACAGAACTCTGGCAGTAAGACTACATATGTTCGTATTTCTGTTATTGTACAGCTCTATGCTTGGTGTTGTGAAATGATTCCCTGCAGGGAACGATTGCTCACTTTACCTCGGTGCTCTTTCCGCAGAGCTGCACCGTGGTCTCCAACACCACCATCACCTGCCCGTCGCCCGCCTCCACCGACTCCCAGCAGGCCTCGGTGCAGTTCTTCCTCAACGCCGTCCCTTACACCGGCGAAAGCCCTTCCTCTTTCAACGGCGACGGCGAGGAGGAAGAGGAGGAGGAGGAGGCGGAGGAAGGGGAGGAGGCCGACGGAGAGGAGCCGCAGAGGGGTCACTTTCGGCTGGAGTACGTGGAGGACCCGCAATTTTTCACTGCCAACAAGGAGAAGCTGATTAAACACCACCCCGGAGAGCCGCTGACACTCATCATCAACGTGAGTGACACGGAGCAGGCGGGACGCTCGCGCCACTCCTTCACTGTCACGTTGATTTTTTTTTTTTTTTTTTTTTTTTTTTCGTCAAAGTGCGAGCGCAAATGTGAAAAATATCTGTTTTTTCGGACTCGGCCGTAACCGACGGTTAATAGGACTTTTCTGCCATTGATCACGCAAGAGTCGCTCCTGCGGTGACAGCGAGCGCGCCTTCCTGCGTCACTCCCCATCAAACTTCATCCAGAGAGGAGGCAACAGTTGTCAGCAGCTCGGCCGTCGGCGCCGCAGATAAATCGCTCCAAAGAGACGGCGTGCAAAAGAAAAAATAATGAACTGGGAGATTACACCGTGGCGTTGCTCAATTATTCTGTGGCTGTTTGTACAAGGCCCGCCCCTTGCCCTAAATATAGCTCGGATAAGCCCCCCCCGCCCTCCGACCTCAACTCCTGGATCAATGATGATGGATGGATGGATGGATGGATGGATGATGGATGGTTGGATGAATGATGGATGGGCAGATGGATGATGGATGGGTAATTGATGGTTGAATGAATGATGGATGGATGTATGGATGGATAGATGGACAGATGCTTGATGGGTGGATGACCAATAGATACATAGATGATGGATGGATGGGATGATGATAAATGATGGATGGCTGGATGGATGATAGATGGATGAATGGATGGATGATCACTGATGGATGGATGAGTGGATGATTGAATAATCAATGATGGTTGGACAAATGAATGACGGATGGATGGATGATGGATCGTTGGATGGATGATTACCAATGGATGGATGGATGGATGAATGATGATGGATGGATGGATGATCACCAATGGATGGATGGTCACGGATGGATGGATGAATGATGATAGATGTATAGATGGTCACTAATGGATGGATGGATAGGTGAATGATGATGGATGGATGGATGATCACCGATGGATGGATGAATGATGATGGATGGATGGATGATCACCAATGGATGGATGGTCACGGATGGATGGATGAATGATGATAGATGTATAGATGGTCACTAATGGATGGATGGATAGGTGAATGATGATGGATGGATGGATGATCACCGATGGATGGATAAATGATGATGGATGGATGGATGATCACCAATGGATGGATGGATGGATAAATGATGATGGATGTATAGATGGTCACTAATGGATGGATGGATGGATGAATAATGAATGATGGTTGGATGAATGATGATGGATGGATGGATGATCACCAATGGATGGATGGATGGATAATGATGGATGGATGGATGATCACGGATGGATGGATGGATGTATAGATGGTCACTAATGGATGGATGGATGGATGGATGAATGATGGATGGATGGATGGATGATCACCAATGGATGGATGGATGGATGAATAGATGGTCACTAATGGATGGATGGATGGATGAATGATGGATGGATGGATAGATGATCACCAATGGATGGATGGATGGATGAATGATGATGGATGTGTAAACAGAGCCAAGGCGATCCGAGCAGCGCTTGAAGTGGGAAGCACTCTAGCCGGGCGGTGACTGGGAGTGACTCCTTTATGTTCTGAATCAATATTGAGATTCTACGGAGAACAAGCCGCCTTGTCTGGGCTCCCAAAGTGGCGCGGCGTAAAGTGACGGCCCCAGCTGTGAATAGCAGACGAGGCTGAACGCTCCCCTTTTATTCATGTTCACAAACCAGAGGCACATAAAACACATCAAAGGCACCGTCTGCTCAAACGTGTTGGAATTCTGTCGCGGGGGGGGGGGGTCTGAGAGTGCGTCCGTGTGTGTGTGTGTGTGTGTGTGTGTGTGTGTGTGTGCGTGTGCGTGCACAATGCTCAGTAGGAAGTGCCATGTTCCCGTGGCCCGGCTGATCTAAGCACGCGCCTGCGTTGATCCGTCTCCTCAAAGGGGAAGCCGGCTGCGCTGCCATGTGTCACACGCACGGCAGGGCCACAGACAGACAGACAGGCAGGCAGACAGAGAGGCAGGCAGGCAGGCAGACAGACAGGGGAGCGCAGCGCTGATGCAACTTCCTGTGCAGGTCAGGATGTTAAGCCTCGTCTATGGGCAGTTTGGTCCATCGCTTCCTGTTTTCTTTAGCGGTGGGGGGGGGCATGATGATGATGATGATGATGAAGATGATGATGATGATGATGATGTTGGTGGGGGTGGTTTCCAACATGTGTGTTTGTTAAATTAGCCATCTCATCACTCAGCCAGAGCCTATATTGAGGGTCTGGAATGTGGGCGGGGTTTATTTTTTTTTATTGCTCACATCTTGTTTTGGCCTTTAGGAAGCCATTGTTTTGGTCCGGTGAGCTCAGCATGGGGATTTTTATTAGTGTTTCTCTCTCTCTCTCTCTCTCCCTCTCTCTCTCGCTCTCTCTCTCTCTCTCTCTCCCTCTCTCTCCCTCTCCCTCTCTCTCCTCAACACAGCGTCTTGCCCACACGTTTGCCCACGTCTTCCGTCGCATTTTTTTTGTTTACAGGCGGCGGCTGGTGACGTCACGTTTGTTTAAGTGTCTTGCTGGCGTGTGTGCGTGTGGTGTGTCTGTGTTGAGGAAGCTGTTGTTGACAGAGACCTGGGGAGGCAGCATCCTGCAGCGCAGACAGGACGAGGCCCAGAGGGTGTAATCAAAAGCGAGGAAGCACACTGGGGATAAACACACAAACACTTCCTCAATTGCCGTCCTTAGATTTTAAAGGGAAATTGCAAATTTCATGCATAAGGTGCCGCATGTGGGTCTTCATACGGGGCTCGCAGGCTGCGACAGGGAAGCTGATCACTGCCGTATTTTTTCAAATATGACCCCAAACAAGGGTTCAAACTGGTATTGATGGTAATGGTTCCCAAAATTGGTGTATGAGACTCCTCGTCCGCCCCGTGCTCATTAAACTGTCATTTCTCTTCCTATCAAAGCCTGGGAGAATTATTCCGGCACTTGATGATATGGGTCTTTCAATATATTATTTGTATTTTCAGAACGTGTTCCGTGTCTGGTAGGATTTAAGAGGGCCGGGAGCGAGGTCGACAGAAGGTGCAACAGGAATTTGCACCGATCGCACTTTTTTTTCAGCGTCTCGCAGGGATCGGCTCAAAATAAATTGGACGGAACATTTCTCATGATGCAACCTCATCAGCATCTTGCGCCAAATCCTCCCTTGCCCTGCCGAATGTCTCTCGCGCGGCCTCCGACTCGCCCCAAAGCGAGATAACCCCCGATGACATCACCGCCACTCCGGGGGATTACAAACGTTCGGACTCCTTTTTGGAAGGGTCTGTTTAGAGCCACAGAAAACGGCACCGGTTCTGTCTGTTATGACAGATTTCGAGGAGAGAAGGGGGGCCGGACGGCTCCTGTAAAAGGCCCTGAGAATGTTATTTTGGGCGGCCGGGTTTGTTTTGAGAGAGCGGCCGTGTGGGAGGGGCAGTTGGGGAGTTGTTTGCTGCTTTAAGCTAGACTGGACTAAAATGGATGACTTCTCCGCTGGCTCGCCTCCATGTGACGGCCGTGCGAGGGGTCGGCCGGCCGCCGCTGCCTGTCTGTGTGCGCGAGCGATTATGGCCGCACGTATGCGTCTGCGGCAAAGCGCGCGTGTGTGTGTGTGTGTGAGTGGGCAAAAAGCCTCTCTGAATGTTATCTGTGCCCGTTTTTTCTTTCTCCCCCCCCCCCCTCAAACTGAGCCCCTCTGGTCTGACGGCTGTTGTTTTTGTTCTTTCCTGGCGCAGAAAGGGCCGAGCGAGCTGAAGCTGCTGCCCGAGGAATACTCGGTGATGATTGGCTCGTATCCCTGTAACATCAGCTTCAATAACGACCAGCTGTTTCACTGCACTATCAATGGACTGCTGAGCTCCAGCGAGGGGGAGCTACCTGTCACGGTGAGTGTGCGTGCGCGCGCGCCGCCACGGCCAAACACAAAGACACAGGATACCTTTTGGGGCTGCTGCTGAAAATACCGCTGAATGAATTGGGAGCCTGCTCAGTGAAGGACGCCGTCCTCTGTCGCTCATGATTTATTTGGCCCTCCACGTGATCTGTGATGCACACAGAAATGGAGGCTGCGTTCCAAATCGCATACTTCCACTGGTATGCTTCACTGTTATTGCCGTTATGGCCCACTTCTCTCGGCATGGTTAATGCATTTTGCACTTGCAGGAAGTGACAGCTTTTCTTTTTTTATTTATGCTACTACTACTACAACAACTACTACTACTACTACTATTTCACAGTGAATAAGCTCAGAAGACCATTAACCGAGCTGTACCGTACCGAGCTGACACCAAGCGAGTCAGAGGAAACACGTAAAGAATTATTACTTATGTATGTGTGTAGAAGACAATCACATATAAACCACCTGCATACCGGAGGTGGGGAGTAACACAGTACAAATACTTTGTATATTTTTCTGGTGTCTGTAATTTACTTGAGTATTTCCTTTTCTGACTTCTTACTTTTACTCCCTACATTTGTAACACAAAAATATGCACCTTCTACTCCTCACCATGAACAACATACTTGTTATGCTCAAAAGTGTTTGGAAGTATCTATCTGCAGTGTAGAAAGTTGTAAAGATAAAGAAAATTGCAAGAGAAGGTGTGTCCAAACTCCTGACTGGTAGTGTAGTTTTCATTTTAGATTTTTTTATTAGTGCCAAAAAAAAAGTCATTCAGTACTTTCACTTTTACCAAAATGTTTCTTTACACAAGTGTCTGTCCTATACTTTTCCTGCCTGATTCCCATGTTCCACTGCAGATACCAGTAAATGAGCTAGCTAGCGGATACCTTCGGTAGCTAGCATGCTAACGCCGCTACGCGGCTTCCGCTGCTTTTCTGGTGTTTGCTGAGGATGTGAAGTGAGCCAACACTCCACATTCCAAATTCTTAGACTGTTCTGACCGCTGCAAACTCGCACACTTGACCGCACTGGAAACTATTCAGCTGTTTAGAAAATGGCCTCGCCATTAGCAAAACGCACCGGGTCTGAGCGGCGCTTGACGGACGGATTCAAAAGGCCGTGATTGGTATTCTAGGCGCGCGCTACCGTGAATCAGCATCCACCTGGCGGGCGGCGCGGTGCAGCGGTGACACGGCGCGGCGGTTAATTCCCCCTGTTATCACTTCAGTCCTTTATCAAACTGACCACGTCTCGCAGCTCACGGCGAGACGCTGTGAGGCCTCTAGACGGGGCGGCGATCTCGCCCCCCCCGCCCCCCCTCCCCCTCAGTCCCCTCTTCCCGCTGCCCATGTTCCTTGTTTTGTCTCGCCGCCGCCGCCGCAATTAAAGGTCCTAATGGAGACGTGGCCGAGCGCCGCGTCGACTTGATAAAGTCCGACGCCGCCTCCGTCGAACCCACATCTCCCATCTGGTTGTCCTTTTCGGTCTGTTTATTATGGCTTTATTAAGGGACGGGGGAAGCGTTCATCTATATTTAAATAGGTGCCAGGCTGTGAGTGGTTTTACCGAAATAGCTCGGAAACACACGCTGCAGTGTCTCTGCCTGTCAGCCCACATTTTTCCTTTTCTCTCTTTCTGTCTCTCTGTCTCACAGGCTCACACGTTTCTCCAATTCCCTACCTGTGGCTCCCTCACATCCCTCACCCTTAGCTCCTACCCCCCTCACCTGTCTCTCAGGCAAGCCTGAGAATAAACAGAGGCAATTAGCGAAGACATAAAAGCCCGGCCAAGGGGTCAGACGACATGTCATAACACAAATGGGTGGGCTGCCTGCGCGCACCGCCGCGTCGAGGATGATTAGTGTGCACATAAACACAGAGCGTGCTCATTTTTCTTGGTGTCGACGCGTCCGTCCTTCACTTACTTTCGCCGCCGTGCCTGTTTTTTTGTTTTTTTTTAATTTTTCACGAGCCGGCCGTTTGGAGAACCCGCGGGTCCGGAGCAGAGCTTCAGAAGCGAAAGCGAGGGAGTGTTTTTCGTACCTCGAGCGAAACAGGAACACGGAACAATGGCATTTTCCCCTCCATTACACCGGGGCCAGGCTGCCTCTGGATGAGGGCCTTCGCCAGCCAGCCCGGGTAAATAAATTCCGAGGTCGGAGAGACAGAAAGAGGGAATGATAAACGAAGGGGAGGAAGCGTAATGTGGAGAGCCGGGGTTTTTTGTTTTTTTTTTCCCTTGGAGTCAAAACCAGCGAACGAGGGATTTGGTCTGATTGGAGGTTTTTTTTTTTTTTTTTATCTGATGCTCTTTTTTTATGTATATATATATATATATATATATAAATCTATAAAGCGTGGTGAGATTGAGGAAGGAGAGGGGGA
>NW_027466069.1:8292500-8347500 GCF_046127955.1 Nelusetta ayraudi | reverse complement strand
TTGGAAACAGAGGTCTAACTGCTTCTCTGCCTCCATCAGTGCAGTATAAGCCCTCGCCGGTAGGGGGCAGCAGAGCACCACGTTGTTGCTGAGGTGGTGCTCCAGTGACAACAGAGGATGATATTGCGTCGTCCTCTAGGGAGCCAGGAAGCTCCAGACAGCTGGTTGATCTTCAGCAACACTGTGTTCAAGCAGCAGCAGAACCTCTCAGTCCCTCGCCACCTCCTCCTCACCACCTCCTCACCTCCTCCTAACTCCCTCCTCCTCACCACCTCCTCCTCACCACCTCCTCACCTCCTCCTAACTCCCTCCTCCTCACCACCTCCTCCTCACCTCCTCCTAACTCCCTCCTCCTCACCACCTCCTCCTCACCACCTCCTCACCTCCTCCTAACTCCCTCCTCCTCACCACTTCCTCTTCACCACCTCCTTACCACCTCCTCCCAACTTCCTCCTCCTCACCACCTTATCACCACCTCCTCCCCACTACCTCCACTCCACCTTCTCACCACCTCCTACTCACTTCCTCCACCCCACCTTCTCACCACCTCCTACTCAGCTCCTCTTCTCCACCTCCTCACCTCCCCCTCACCTCCTCTTCACAACCTCCTCCTCACCTCCTTTTCACCACCTCCTCTCTTCCTCCTCTTGACAACCTCCTCCCCCTCACCTCCTCTTCAACTCTTCTATCAGTGGTTAATTTTTTTGTTCTTGTCATTCTGTCAACAGGACAAGTGTGTGTTTGTGTATGTGTGTGCGTGCGTGCCGTTGGGTGTGTGTGTGCGTGCTTGTTGCAGCTTTTGCTGAAAGTCTGAATGAAATTGAACTTTCAACATGAGATTGACGTGATTTGCTGAACACATACACACAAACACACACACACACACTTCAAACTGTCAGTTGTCAGAAAAACACACACTCCATTGATTTTCATTGTTTCACCCATCCATCTTCCTGACAGCCACCCCTCCTCTCCCATGACTCATCTCCTTGTGTGTGTGTGTGTGTGCGTGTGTGTATGTGAAAAAGAGAGAGAGAGAGAGAGAGAGAGAGAGAGAGAGAGAGAGAGAGAGAGAGAGAGAGAGAGAGAGAGAGAGAGAGGAGATTCAGCAGTAGGTGCATCTCATCTCCTTTCAACAAATTTCTCGATTTAATTAACTTGGTTTGACCACAGTTAGCTTCCTGGGAACACAGCCAAACACACACACACACACACACACACACACACACACACACACACAGTGTTTGATGTACTTCCTGTGGTGGTTCCAGTTGTGCATCTTCAGATGTTGGTCTTGTTCTTATCAGGGTTGGTTAAGTCAGGGCTGCAGGTTCTTCAGACACGCACCAGACCAGGAACTGATGGTATGACACACCAGTTACAACCAGTAGGAATCACCAGAAGCCAGTAGAAAAGCAGTAGGATCCAGTACAAGCCAGTAGGAACCTGTGAAAAACAGGATGGAACCAGAAGAAGTCAGTGCTAGTCAGTAATGATTTCAGTATTTACATTCTTTGTTTCTTTCAAAAACACATGCACACACACGCACGCACGGAGGGGTGTGCTGTTTCCCCGTCACACACAAACACGCACACAGACACACACAGTGGCATCCTGTTCATGGTCTGTTCCTCTTCATTACATCTTTGAGAGTTATTATATTGAAATGAATAGAGGTGCAGCTGCTGCAGTGATGAGGACTCGCACCTCTTCATGGAAGCGTGTGTGTGTGTGTGTGTGCGCGCGCGCCCGTAAACAGAGGATTTCCTTCCACCAAAGCAGAGGTCATGTTGAAAAGATCTTCTGGCCTTCAAGGCTCATGTGATTGTGGAGGACACATAGATGAAGACAGTGCGGGTGTCACATGACCAGGGTCTCCTTCTTCTCCTTCTTCAGCATTCTGTGTTTTTTTTCCTCTCACCTTTATGAGCACAGCTACAGACTGTGTATGTGTGTGTGTGTGTGTGTGTGTGTGTGTGTGTGTACCTGGACTCTGTGGCTTCAAGAGATGATGTCATCATTTTTGTTTTGTCTCTGCTCTCCCGCCTTTTCCCAGGCTGGCCATAGGGGGCGCCAGAGTCCCAGGCTGAATTGTCTTTCTGTTTTATTTCAAACTTCAGCAGCAGCTTCTCTCTGCTACCACGGGAGGGCAGTGCATCCGTTTAGCACTGATTGGCCAAAGGGCTGCGTCACTCAGAAGGATGACATGTTCACACACACACACACACACTATTTGCATAAATAAAAATTACATTTCTTTTTCCTCTATCTCTCCCCCCCCCCTCCCTCTCTCTGTCAGTCTCCCTCTCCCTCTCTCCCTTACACACACACACACACACACACACACACACACACACACACACACAGAGCTCAGTTGAGTGGTTATGTGGGACAGCAGCTCGGGGATTGACAACTGATTTACTCTGAGTGCCACATAGATATTTATAGCCGTGTGTGTGTGTGTGAGAGAGAGAGAGAGAGAGAGAGAGAGAGAGACAGGGATAGAGAGAGAGAGTGTGTGTGTGTGTGTGTGTGTGTATTACCTGCCAGGTAATCAACGCTGTGAGTGTGCTTAAAAGTCTTCTGGTTTGGTTCAGCAGTGCCTGCTATCACTGTGTTGCCATGGCAACAGTCTGCTATGGACACACACACACACACAGTATCTGCAAACACATAATCCAACAGTGTTTGTCGCCTCCTGCTTCGAACTTCTTTCGTCTTCAGTGTCACCAGTGTTATATTTGACATGTTTCACATGATCATCACAGATTGGAGATGAGTGGTGTGTGTGTGTGTGTGTGTGTGTGTGTGTGTGTGTGTGTGTGTGTGTGTGTGTGTGTGTGCGCGCGCGCGCGCGTGTGTGTGCGCGTGTGTGTGTGTGTGTGTGTGTGTGTGTGTGTGAACACACAACAGGTACTGCATCAGTTTTACATCTCACCCTCCAATCCAAATGAGGCAGGATTGTGGCCCCGCCCACTCTCTCGTCATCAGTAGACTGTTGTAAACAGGAGCCAGAGCAGCAGGAGGATATTAATCCTTATCCATATTCATCCTGTCAACACTGACATTTTCTGCTAAATCACTGGTTGATAACCTGAGTGGACAGTGATGGGTGAATTATAATCTGGTCCATATTATCCTGTTCAGTTCAGGACCTGTAACCTGAGTGGATTACAGTGATGAAGGAATTATAATCTGGCCCAGATTGTGCTGTTCAGGACCTTTAACCTGTGTGGATTACAGTGAAATTGAGAATTATAATCTGGTCCAGATTATCCTTGTTTTGGAGCTGTAACCTGAGCGGATTACAGTGATGGAGGAATTATAATATGATCCAGATTATGCTGTTCAGGAGCTGTAACTTGAGTGGATTACAGTGATGAAGGAATTATAATATGGTCCAGATTATCCTATTAAGGACCCGTCACCTGAGTGGATTACAGTGATGAAGGAATTATAAATTGGTCCAGATTATCCTGTTCAGGAGCTGTAACCTGGGTGGATTACAGTGATGAAGGAATTATAAACTGGTCCAGATTATCTTGCTGAGGAGCTGTGACCTGAGTAGATTACAGTGATTACAGTGGATTACAGTGGCAATTATTGAACCATTTTGATGTATTGATTAGTTTGACCTCAGTTTTATCTCCACTTCTCTCGTGGTTTCCTTCCTTCTGGATTTAATCTCATGATGCTGGAAGTTTCCCTTCCTCATCTCTGCCTCCCTGCTCTTCCTCTCCTTCATCTTCCACTTCCTGCCGTCTTCCCCTCTCTCATTCTTCACTCCGAAATTTTCCATCTTTTTTCCCATTGTTTTCTGTTCTTCCTGTTTGTGATTTGTCTTCCTTGTTTCCTCCTCCGAGTGACTTCACTTCCACTCTCGGTTGTCTCTTCTCCTCCTCTTCTTCCTCTCTTCCCTCTGGTCTTTCCCCCCTCTGTCCTCTCCTCCTGTTTTCCCATGATCCTCTGCTCTCTGCGGTTGTGTAAGTAGGTCGCTGTTGATGCTGCTTCACTGTCAGCAGCTACGTGATGCAGATCTATGTGTGGATGTGGATCCAGCCCGGTTCTTTACACACACACACACACACACACACATCCTGGGGCTGAACAGTGACCTCTGTGGACACCCATGATAACTGCATCGCATTTTGTCTTCATCAATCTTCATCAATCGCCACAAGCTGCTGATCACATCACGCCTCGCACTCACTACTAAATCATGCTAACTATAGCCATTGCTAACAGTAAACAGAGAGGATTATCTGTGTGTGGATGTGTACATGTCTGTGTGTATGTGTACGTGTGTGTGTGTGTGTGTGTGTGTGTGTGTGTGTGTGTGTGTGTGTGTGTGTGTGTGTGTGTGTGTGCGTTAAGAAGGGACAAATTCCAAAAATCAACACACTGTCACAGTTCCAGCAGGTGGCGCTGTGGTGGCCGGGGGACTGTCAATACTGAGTCACTTGGGCATGTGGGTGTGTGAGCACCACCCAGAGGGGCCGCATCTCTAGCTGTGTGTTCAGTTCCTGCTCAAAACTGGCAGGACCAGGACCCAAAGAGCATCTGCAGAACACAAAAGCTCCACTCAGTGGCGCCAGTCTCACTCTGTCTCACTCTCACTCTCTCTAAAGTCTAAACTTTCAGAGGCATGTGACCAAAAAAGTGTAAATAGCATTTACAACATTGGGCAGAAGCCACTTGTAGGACATCAACAGCCTGTCTAACCCACAAGATGAAGCAATATTTGGTAGATAATTTTGCACAGAGTTGTTTAACATGTACGTTTTATGTTTTATATATTGAGTAAATCTGCGTTGTATGTTTGGCAGAGGTATATATCTGAATGTTGTAAATGCTATTTACACTTTTTTGGTCACATGCCTCTGAAAGTTTAGACTTTAGAGAGAGTGAGAGTGAGACAGAGTGAGACTGGCGCCACTGAGTGGAGCTTTTGTGTTCTGCAGATGCTCTTTGGGTCCTGGTCCTGCCAGTTTTGAGCAGGAACTGAACACACAGCTAGAGATGCGGCCCCTCTGGGTGGTGCTCACACACCCACATGCCCAAGTGACTCAGTATTGACAGTCCCCGGCCACCACAGCGCCACCTGCTGGAACTGTGACAGTGTGTTGATTTTGGATTTGTCCCTTCTTAACGCACACACACACACACACACACATCACCTTTTTCAAATGAGGAGCAGGCGAGACAAGGTGAGGCGACATTACCATGCTCCGCCTCCTGGAAGCCTTCCTGAAGTCCGCCCCCCAGCTGGTCCTGCAGCTGAGCATCATGATCCACGGGAACGCTGTCCTCCCGCTGCAGGGTGAGTCCACCTGGCTGAGGCAGTGATAGAGGGAGGAGGGACACAGGGAGTTAAACGTTGTCAATGATGCTACCAATGCTAATGACACTAATGATGCTGTCTGTCTGCGCTCTGACGATGTCCATGATGATCATAAGGTTCTGTTCTGTTGGAACCTTGAGCCTCCAGGGTCTCCATCCACCAGACCTAACTGCTAACTGCTAACCTGCTAACCGCGTATCTCCACTCCCTGCCTGCATCCTCAGGTCTGTCGGCCTCAGCGTCCCTTGTGTCCTTAGCCTGGATGATCGCCTCCTACCAGAAGGTCCTGCGAGACTCCCGGGATGACAAGCTGCCCATGTCCTACAAAGCCGTCGTGGCCCAGATGCTGTGGCACCTCTTCACCATCGGGGCCAGGACGGTGGCCTTCGCCCTCTTCGCCTCCGTCTTCCAGCTCTACTTCGGGATCTTCATCGTCAGCCACTGGTGTGTCTTCATCAGAACTTCGTCTTGGTGACCAGCACAAAACAGCTGATGAGAGTCTTGATTAGTCAGGGGACCACAAAGTATTTTAGAATGATCAAAGAAAATCCAAGTTCACAGCCACACCAGCAGGGGGCAGCGTAACATGTCCGAGTCAAGTGGTCCTGTTCACGATGTTCTAACATGGGTTTTGGTCCTCCAGGTGCATCATGACCTTCTGGATCATCCAGGGAGAGACAGACTTCTGCATGTCCAAGTGGGAGGAGATCATCTACAACATGGTAGTGGGCATCATCTACATCTTCTGCTGGTTCAACGTGAAGGAGGGGCCCAGTCGCATCCGCATGAGCGTCTACTACGCAGTGACACTGGCGGAGAACGTGGCGCTGACGGCAGCCTGGTACACCTACCGTGGCCCGTTGACCTCCGACTCCTCGGCCCTGGTGGTGGTCTGCCTGGTGGCCTGCAGCTTCGCCCTGGGGACCTTCTTCATGCTGGTCTACTACTGCTGGCTGCACCCCGATGGCCCCGTCCTGGCCTCGCAGTGGGGAGGGTGCGTGGACGAGGGAGTTGGGGGTGCAGGGGGCGTGGTTGGCGTGATGGACGCCTGCCTCACACCGTCCCAGACGGACGTGGTCCTCACCAGCCCGCCCAGGACCCTCCCCAGGACTAAGGAGGGCGGCGAGCCGGTTCCTGGGGACCGGGACCGGGACAGGGACTCCTGCCTGCCCGTCTTCCAGGTGCGCCCCTCCCCCGCCTCTTCCTCCCCCGCCCTCCTGCACAGGACCTCCTCCTCGTCCCGCTCCCAGGAGGGCCCTGTCATCCGGATCGACCTGCCCAGGAAGCGCTACCCAGCCTGGGACGCCCACTTCATCGACCGCCGCCTCCGCAAGACCATCCTGCTGGTGGAGACCACCTCGGCCATCAGCCCCCGAATCCAGTACCGCAGCAGCCTGATGGGCAGCAAGGAGGTCCTGGAGTACGAGACCACCGTCTGAGTCCCAGGACTGGCTTTACAGCGCCTCACCACCCCTGGTGGAGAAGACTCGATATGATTGTACAATCTGACTGACGCTCAGTCGTCAATGAGCGAGGCTCCGTCCCCAGCTGCCAACTGGACCCTGGGAAGACACAGGGGCCGAAACCAAACAGGGATCTTTTTTTAGAGGCTCGGCGGTTTAAAAAAAATCAATGATAATTAATAAAAGGAGCGGCAGCGTTGTATTTACAGAGAAAGCAGTTTGACATGATCCTAAAGGCCAGAAGACTGCCAGACCTGCTGCCTTCTGGATATGCTAGAGGTCAGAGGTGAACAAGAAGAGGAGGAGGCCACTCCAGGCTTTTGACAGCATCTACTTGTAAAGGGACGTTACGTCTAGTTGACATATAATAGATTTAGATTTACTGTGTGACAGTCGTCCAGTCTGTGAGTAGAAACCCGTAGGACGGTGTGTTGTAAACCATCAGCCAGAAACCAGACACTCTCACCCTCCCCGTCTCAGTAAACCCACCTCCAGAAGGTTGCATGTCCCTCACAAACTGACCGCCGTCCTCATGGATGCTCCAACACCTGCAGGTCAAGTCCAATTCAACACAGAGCGACATGGGACTGGAGGAAATAGTGTGAACTGAAGGCTGCGGCCCGGCAGTTTATTGTAAACTAACACAAACACACACACACAGCCGGATGTGAGGGATAGAGGACGATGGGATGATGAAGGGTGATGGACGTGTGGAAGCAGCACCTTTATCAGCCAGACTCCTGACCATCATTTCCAGATCTCCAGCAGCTCTTCTCCTTCTCCAAAGGTTCTTCTCCATCTCCAGCGGTTCTTCTCCGTCTCCAATGATTATTCCCCATCTCCATCAGTTCTTCTGCATCTCCAGCAGTTATTCTCCCCAGCAGATCTTCTCCATCTCCAGTGGTTCTGCTGTAAAAAGCTGCTGGAGGACCAGTGAAGGTGATGACGGGAAGTAACAGGAGTTTTTTAATTGATTTCTAGCTATGACATTCCATCATCCAGTGTTCAGGAGGAAGAGCTTCTCTGGACCATTATGTCCATTCAGCTGCTAACCAACCAGACCCACGGAAGAAAGCATTGAAACCGGCAGCGTACTCTGCTGTTTCCTGCCAGACATGTGTGGGAGGAGCTTCAGCACAATGACCTCCTGCGGCCAATCAGCTGTATGCTGTGAGTGCCAATATCTCAACAGGAACAGGAAGTGACAGCAGTGTTGACATCACAAAACTTCAGACTTAGGACTGAAGAAGACAAGAAGATATGATCAAACACACACACACCGACACACAAACACACAATACACCCACACACACACACACATTCACACACACAAACACACACGCACACACACAAACTCAGTTTACCTTCATTAGGGAATATCATTCAGGATGAAATGAAGTGTGTCAGCTGATGGTGGCTCGGAGGGGCTGCTGGTCATGAAGATCTCCAGGGACGTTTCTCATGTGGATGTAAACTGGACTTGGTTGTTCATGGTGCTGAAAACAACTCTAAGTCCACGCCGGCAACGTCACGTCCAACGTGACGTTGCTATTGTACAGATAACGCATCCTCCAGCCAATCAGAGGGCCGCCAATGTAAAGCTCCGCCCCGCTGATTGGCTGGTGATGTGCGCCGTCGTCGTCGAGGTGAAATAACAGTAAAAAAAAAAGTGGTGCGTTGAATATTTATTGACTTGAAAAAAAATAGTGAGCGGTGAGTTCAAAACTCATGTCATCTTTGATTATTGATGCAAGTATTTGTGTTGATTTATTTTTCTATTTGTTTTCTATTTATTGTTTACTCACAGAGTGGCCATGTCTTTCATATGAGTCTAAATATCAACATGTACAAAGTGAAGATAGATTTTTTTTTTTACTCATTCTATATATCTGTATATAGCAGCGTGGTGGCTATACTAGGGTGTGTGTGTGTGTGTGTGTGTGGGCGTGCGTGCGTGCGTATGTGTGTAGGTTTTTTGATAAAGCTGCTTTAACATCCTCCGAGTGACGAGCAGAAAAACCACTGAAAGTGTCTCGACAAGCTGAACAAACTGTAGATGGGAACTAAAACTGTAGTAAACGGGGCCCAGTGTGGCCCCAACAACCAGCAGGAGGCGCCTTTTTCTTTCGCCGGCAACACACCGCACTGCCAACACCCACTTCCTGTTTGTCCTTCGTCATCACTGTTGTTCAGTCTCTCCTTCAGTTGTCGCTCTCCTCTGTCTTTTGTCCCTCGTCTCTCCCAGTCGTCATGTTCTCACACAAAACACACACACAATATATATATATATGTATATATATATATATATATACATATATATATATATATACGTGTCTGTGTGTGTGTATATACATATAGATATACATATATGTATACACATACAGACATATATAAATATATACACACACACACACACATATATATATATATGTAAATATATATATATATATATATATATATATATATATATAGTTAATGCACTTTTTACATAAACTGGTGTGTGTGTGTGTGTGTGTGTGTGTGTGTGTGTGTGTGTGTGTGTGTGCGCGCGTGTGTGTTTGTGTTTGCACAGAATGGACCTTATCAGTGCCTGGTGGAGTTTCCTCTTGAACAGGAAGTTAGCTTCCTCGACTTCCTGTTCTCCTGTTTGTATGTGTGTGTGTGTGTGTGTGTGTGTGTGTGTGTGTGTGTGTGTGTGCGCGCGCATGTGTGTGCACGCATGTGTGTGTGTGTGTGTGTGTGTCTGTGTTACAACTGGAGTGAAGCAGCTGAAGTTAAAATAACTCGCAGTTACTGCAGCAACAATGGAAAGAAGTGAGTGAGCGACACCAAGAAAATTGAACAAACTGGAACCAGGACCAAGACCACGATCAGGTCCAACACCAGGGCCAAGGCCAGGATCAGGGCCAGGACCAGGACCAGGTTCTTCCTCCCCTTTTCACAGCAGGCTTGGTGAACTAAGAACCACAGCACAATGGACTATGAGCCCAAGAGATCCAAGAAGGTGCAGTAGAGCTAGAAGTCGTTGATTTTTATCTTAATTTTTTCCACAATACGTTTATTGTCATTTTTTTACATTTTCTACACATACAACATTTGTGTGTGTGTATTACACAGACACATACGTAGACTTAACTTGCATAATTATTCAAATCAAAGAAAAATAATTCAATGGAATTAATGAGCTAATTAAGTGTAGTTAGTAATAGGGGTTCCTCAGTTCTTCAGTTTTTTTTAGTTATTCAGTTCTCCAGTTTATACTTTAGTTCAGTTCTTCAGTACAGTTTGTCAGTTCTTCAGCGCAGTTCTTAATTTGTTCTTCAGTTCAGTTCTTCAGTTCTCTAGGTCTTTAGTTGTTCAGTTCGGTAGTTCTTCAGATTGTTAGTTATTTTGGTATTTTCCAATCAGACACACTACAGCACTAAACATATTTTCATAACATTTTTACAGAGGTTTTGGATGATTATTTTTTCACATTGTTGATAAGCGATGATGTAGATTAAGTTTCTTTCCATAAATTCCAACCTTTAGAAGAAGGTGGAATATCAGATACATGGTGCTGGAACAGTTCAGTAGCTGATTCTCTCCCATGAAGCCCTCAAACAAGCATGAGGAGCAGGTAGGTGGGGAAGCTACAGTAGGTCCACTGACCTCCTCAACGTCTCCACCACAGCAGTGGCAGTAGCTGAAGGGGGAGATGTCGAGCTTTCAGACAGGAACATGTTCGTCTTCACTTCCTACCATGGTGGTGGAACCGCCTCCCACCACGGCTTCCTGCCTCAAAGCACCTTTTTCTTCTTCTCTCGTCCCACCACTCGGCGAGAAACCTGCGCTGAACAACCAGGGTTCCATGCTGACCATCTTCTTCTCCCACTGCAGACCTTTGTCTCGCCCATCAAGCGTCTGGTCTGGTCCAAGTCTAGCCGCCGGCCGGTGGAGCGCAGCAGCGTTTACCGCCGGCCGCTACACACTGTGCCTCTCTTCGCCCCCGACTACCTCATCCACCCTGAGAGGCTCATCTTCGACTACGTGGAGAAGGAGGTCAAGGTAGAGCCTAGGTGGCCAATCAAATGCACACTGGGTTGGTGCCATGATTGACTGACTCCTCCTCCCTCTCACTGTAGTTCCTCGGTCACCTGACCTGGGTGTCAGTTTCCCTCAACCCATCCAGCAGGGACGAGCTGCTGCAGCTACTTGACGCTGCCAGGGTGAGGTGCCGCCTACCTGACCCTGACCCTAAAACTGACCCTGACTCTAAATAGGATCCTGACCATGACCACAACCCTGATCCTGACCCTGACCTTGACCCTGACCCGGATCCTGACCCTGACCCTGACCCTGATCAGGACCCTAAACCTCATCCTGCCCCCCATCCTGACCATGATCCTTTTCCTGATGCTGATCCTGACCATGGCGCTGACTTCGACTCTGATTTTGAACCTGACCACAACCCTGACCCTGACTCTTAACGTTAGGGATCAGGGTCAGGGTCAGACTGATGAGCTTGCTAGAAGACAACTGCTACTGTACATAACTTTGGTTGCCTTAGCTCCTCCTTCGCATCCTGCCATCAGCAGGAGAGAAGAGTGAGGTGGCAGGATGTGTGTGAAGTACAACAAAGTGTATCCTAGCCCAGGTCAGCAGGGGGCAGGGCTAAGACAGCGAGCTAGAGCTCCGCAGTGCCTGGTAGCGGCTGCATGCTGACCTGGAGAGTGGAGCTCCAGCCTGAAGGTCTCTGTGGTGTCCAGCAGCAGCTGAAGGTGCTGCCCCTGAAAACCAGCCTGGACCAGGATTGCATCCTCAGCCTGTCTGCTCGCTGCCTCCTGCTCACCTGGAGGGACAATGAGAAGCTCCTGATGAGGATCCCCACGCACCAGATCGCCGCTGCCTCCTACCTGAGGGATGACGCACTGCACCTGCTGGTCCTCAAGACAGGTGAGTAGGAGAGGAGTCTCCTCCTTCTCGTCAACTGCTCCAGGTGGAGCTGTTCTTCTTACTGGGTTGAGAAGATTACTTTGCAAATGTAATTGGTTACAATTTCAAGTTACCCTCTTTAAAATGTGATTGTAGTGTAACTGTTTCAAATACTTTGTCAAAGTAATGTAACTAATTACATTTGATTACATTTTGATTACTTTTCTAAATTTTGAATAATCGCTCAGACTACGCGCAAGAGAGAGACAAGTGAACTGGCGAGTGGTAGGGCGCACTGCAATTTCCAAATTGACAGGAGAATCAATAAGAAGCTTTAGAATAGTATCAAACTTTCATTTGTGGAGGTAAACCGAAGAGAATGGTGGTCATGACAAGCTAGTGCACGAGGAAGCCAATACAAAGCGACAAAAATAAAATGATTAATAATAAGGCCCTTTTTTTGTAAAAATTGGGCAGATGTAATTAAACTTGTGCCCATGAATAATTCCACAAGTAACTGTAATTTAATTACACTTTTTTTTCCCAGCAATGTAACTGACTACAATTATATTGTGATTAAATTACGTAACAACCTTACACAGAACTGGTAAATCCCCAACACTGATGGCAGGTCTGAACGTGGACACAGTGGTCGCCGGGGACGACAGCCTGGACAGGAAGAAGGCCCCAGGCGTTGAGGGGCGGCGCCAGACTGTGAGCTGCAACGCCGACCCTCGGCCCGCAGGGGGCACCATGGAGAGGAGACACACCATCTGCGGTGTGGACTGGAGGCCGTCGCTGTCCAGAAGCAACCACGACAAGAACCAGAGCGTGGAGAGGGGAGGGGGCGGAGACAGAGGAGGAGGAGGAGGGGGCGGGAGCTTGGAGAGGAAGAGGGTGGGAGGGAGCTGGGAGAGGAGGCAGCAAACACGGCAGACAGGTGGCAGCTGGGAGAACCGCCGGGCCCGACCCACCAGTGGCAGCTGGGAGAGGAGGGCGGGTGGCGGCAGTAGCAGCGGCGGCGGGAGCTGGGAGCGACGGCAAGCCTGCACAGGAAGCTGGGAACGCGGGCGGAGCTACGGCAGCTGGGAGAGGCGGAACCACAACCCACTGGAGCCGACACCCTGCCCCGACGCCTACTGCAACCTGGTCATCCTGGCTGTGGAGAGCAGGGTGGGTTAGCCAAGCCTCGCCTAGCCTAGCTTAGCAGCTAGCCACCTTCAGCGAGTTCTCCTGGCTGCTCCCTCCAGGGGGCACCACAGCCAATCAATGAACATGTTTAGTTTGTCACAGTGTTTTCAACCCGACACACACACACACACACACACACACACACACACACACACACACACACACACACACCCTCAGGTTATCTGTTTACACTAGTTTGGGGCTGGATTAGATGTTAGCTCTGTGTTTGTGCTGTCGGTCAGAGTTGCTGCTTATGACCTTCTGGGGTGGAGAGTTTTCACACAAACATCGGAATTCAGGCACCAATTTGAATCAAACTGTTCCAATGTAAAGAGCGTCACAGATGGTTGACAAAAAAGCCTCTGCTTCACTGCTGTCAGTCTTTACCTATATTTGAATATGTGTGTGTGTGCAGGATGCAGCAGAGGAGTACTGCTCCCTGATCTGTCAGATGTTCCAGATCATCTACGGCCACCAGACCATCGAGTGTGTGGACAGAGCCGGTTTCCACCACAGTGTGCCGGATCGCTATTGGCTGCAGAGGAGTGAGTCCCTCCCTCACTCCGTTCCCACTGGGGCTTGGTGGAGCCACAAACACACACACGCAGGTGTCTGTTAGCGGTGTGCTGACGGGGGCGTGTCCTTCTGCAGGTGACAGCTGCCTGAGCGACGCATCCTACAGCTACGAGCCCGAGTTCAGCTGCTGCAGCTCATAGTGAGCAGAAAGCCTCAACAACACAACACTCACACACAACCTCACCTCTGGATGCCACAAGCGTGTGTCTGTGTGTGTGTGTGTGTGTGTGTGTGTGTGTGTGTGTGTGTGTGTGTGTGTGTGTGTGACCAGTGATGGCTCCCAGGAGGCCTTTGAGCCCTACTACAGCGAGACGTACAGCGAGAGCTCGTCGGCATCACTGCAGGACTCCCACCGCAGCCTGACGGAGGTCAGCGACTCAGGGGACAACAGTGCCGCCCTGCTGCTCATGCAGGAGTACATGATCACTGTGAGTGTGTGTGTGTGAATGTCTCTGCAAAGGAACAAGGACAAGGTCATAGAGTCGTCCGTAACTTTGACTTTTAAACGAGTAGTTCTCAACTTTGAAAAAGAGGATTTTCTTCTGTTTTTTTCTGTTAGCACTAAGCTAACAAGATTAAAAAGCAACAGTTACTGTTAGCATCAGAGTGACATTTCTCAGGGTTAACTGACTCATTTAGAATGATTTTCATTTTAAGGTTCATTTATGATTTTTTTTACACATTGGTAGAATAAATCAGTCGTAAAAATCATGTAAAAATCTAGACTGTGTGTGTGTGTGTGTGTGTGTGTGTACTCGTGCAGCTGCGTAAGCGGCTGAGTGCATTGGAGCTGCAGCACTTTGCCATGCTGCTGAGGGAGTACCGCCTGGCATCCAACATCCAGCACTTCTGCAGCGAGCTCCTGCGGCTCTACGGAGACCAGCGCAAGTTCCTGCTGTTGGGTGAGAAAGAGCAGCACCCTCACTCTGACCTTTCTCCCCCTGAAGGAGCATGGCGGGCTACACCACCTCCTCCTCCTGCTGCTGCTACTCCTCCGCTTAGTGTTCTTTTTCTTTTGGTGGTTTCCTGCAGTAGCGTTTCTAGTCTTCCTCGGAGTAGAATAGAAAGAGTAGAATGGAACTTTATTGTCATTGCACCTGAGTACAACAAAATTTGCTGTGCCGTGTCTGAATAAAAATAAAATAGACGACAACAGATACACAAACACATAAACAACCACATCTGTCCTGAGAATAAAATAGAAATGTTTTCGACTCAAATGCACCTACTGCCTCCCAAAATAACATAAACAAGATATAGATAAGAATTTAAAAGGAAAAAGAATGGAGGAAAAATTAGAATTTGGCACCATCTCCACTAGGAGGCGCCCTTCGCAACCACATAAGCGGCGTCAGCCCAAACACCGCTGTTTTTTTTGTTTTTTTTATCTCCGTCTCCCAGGCATGCGTCCTTTCATCCCTGACCGAGACATTGGCGTGTTTGAGAGCTTCCTGGAGAGCATTGGGATCCGGGAGGGCGGGATCCTCACCGACAGCTTTGGACGAATCAAACGCAGCATGAGCAGCACGTCAGCCACCGCCATCAGGGGGTCGGTACCGCCGCGCAGTCAATCACGTCCAAGCGAGGATGATGACGTTGACTAGACCTGGTTCTCCCCCTGCAGGTACGACAACTCCTCCCTGGCCTCAGGCTCTCAGGAGTTCAACCGACGCATCAGCGACATCACCCACGACATCCAGGCTTTGGGCTTCCAGGACACACACGCCGACATTGAGGAGGAGGACTACTACCTCTGACCAATCACAGGGCAGCCTCCAGGACCTCCAGGACTTCCAGGATCTCCAGCGCCTCCAGGACCTCCAGGACCTCATATCTGCACACTTAAGGCTTCAAATATGAATCACTTCTTCTGGGCTAGTGCCTAAACTCACCACAAGGGGGCGGTAGAGGAAAGAAGATGTACATCTACTGTACATCCTACCTCATATTTGACAGATTTGTTTAGTTTTCGCTCTCTGTCTCTCTCACTCTCTCTCTCTCCCTCTCTCTCTCTCTCCCTCCCTCCATGTGTGTTTACATGCTCTGTATTGACCCGGCAGCTTCATGACCTTCCCATGATGCACTGCTGCTGTGCCCGGCAGTGTCTCTCCTCTGTCAGCCTGACTGAGAATCAGGGCGAGTCAGCAGAACCCTGGGCAATACACACACACGCACACACGCACACACGCACACACACACACACACACACACACATTATATAACGCTGTGTCCGCTCACCTCTGGTCTGCCACAGCACAAACACACACAGAGTGTTAATTCAGTTAACCACACAATAAACACAATCCAACAACAACAATGTTGCGTTGTCAGGAACAGATGTTGTTTGCTGCACTGCCCTGTGATGTCACAGCTACTTCCTGTTGATAAAGGTCAGAGGTCACTCGTCATAAGACTTCAGTCAGAGTGTTTGTGTGAAAAGAGGGTATTTGGGGGTGCTTATAGTGTGTGAATTGAAGCACTTAGTGTGGAGCAAATGGTCTTTGAATGATTTTCCTATAATGTGCTACTTGCGTGACAGCGGCAGCTGTTCACAATCAATACTGACTCTCATCATTGACTGTTAAACACTAGGTTAACACAGGTTTCAGTGGGCAGACTTATGTGGAACATGTATATGAGTTATTCAAAATAAAGTCCGGTTGAAAAATGAGATGTGCTCTCATCATTTTCAAGCTCAGTTTGCGCTCAGCCAGTCACAGAAGTCATCACTTGTTGTGATAGTTGCCTTTTCCTTGCTTTAGCTATATCTTGGACGCCTGGCCGCTATCTGCGCTCTGTGATGACGTCACGTGGCGAAGGAGGCGTTAATGATGATGCTTGTTTTGGAGCAGGGTGGTGATCCTGCGGGTTATATTTAGCCCTCTAACCCCGGTGTGTCCGCCCTGCTGAGCCGGCCAGGTGTCACGGAGCCGGCTCCGGGGAGAGCGGCCCCAGCGGTCCGCAGCGTCACACTCCGTCACACTCCGTCGCCGGCGTTCACATACGCACTTCTGTTTTCCGGCCAGACCGGGGTGCGTTTTAACACTGAAAACGGTGATCCATGTATTGACCAATTTGTCTTGTTTACAGCGTGGCCACCGGCGGCGGCGGCTGCGCGCTGACGTCACCGCGCTCTGCGCTCTGGGCCAATCAGGGCCGCGGAGGGCGTCGTGCGGTCCCGGCCGGGTAAAAGGGTCTGACGGCGGCTCCCCGCCGTCCTTCAGCGGACTTCCTCGGCGGGACTCGGATCATGGCGGCGGCGGCTGCGGCGGCAGCCTGCGGGCTGCCTGGCAGGAAGCCGCTCACCAACCGGGAGGCCAGTCGGAGGAACCGGGAGAACTCTCGTCGGAGACAAGCCGCTCTTTTGTTCCTGAGTAACATCTCGCTGGATGGGCGGCCGGTCCACGGACAGCCCGCCCAGCCGGAGCCTGAGCCGGAGTCCCGGCTTGTGGCCGGACAGTGTCCAGAGCTGGGAACCTCAGCGGGACTTCCCGGCGTGCCGCCCATCCTCGTCCTGCCGTCGGACTCGGGCTCCACCGACCCGGGCAGCGCCGAGATGCTGCTCGGGAGCCGCAGAGGCTCGTTCCCTTCCCCGGGGAGCAGCCACCTGCTGTCCCCGTCCAACAGCAGCCTGCTGCCGTCACCCGTCGGACCGCGGAAGTCCTCCACGTTGCTGTCGGTCCAGAGCTGCAGCTCGGTTTCCTCCGAGCCGCGGCAGAGGTGAGTGAAGCCGGCATCGGACGGCGTCTGAGTTGGAGGAGAGACTTGTGGTGGATGGGTTAGACGTTGCTTCAGTTGTTGTCAAACTGCTGTGAACTCTACGGCCTGAAACATCATCATTGTTTTGGTTTCTGTATGGACAGTTTCCTGTTTTTACACTGATATGAAGTCTGTTTACATTGGTTTGAGACAGGATTCTGATTCTGGTTCTCTGTTTACACCCATTTAAAACTGGATTCTGATTCTAGTTCTCTGTTTACGTCCTTTTGACACTGGATTATTTTTCTGATTGTCTGTTTATATTGGTTTGAGACTAGATTTTGATCTTGGTTCTCTGTTTACACTGGTTTGAGACTGGATTCGATGTTAGCTGTGTGTTTGTGCTGACCGGCAGTGTCAGGTTCTGTGTTTACGAAGGTTTGAAAGTGGATTAGACAATCTCATTGTAAATTTTGTCTCATGTGGACCTGGTTCTCCTGACTGTGACGTTGTGGTGTGGAGATGATGTTGATGAACAGGGATGTGCGGCTCGTTGTCATACGAAATATGAAAATTCAGGCAACAAACTGAATCAAACTGTTGTATTGTATGTGAAGAGTGTTGCAGATGGTTGACAAGGTTAGCCTCGGCTTCTCTGCTCTTGTTGGCCTTCACCTACTGTATATTTGAATACACATGTGTGTGGGGAGGGGTGGGGTGTGGAGGGATGTTGAATGTGGTTGTTTCTGGAATGGAAAGGAAGTCGGCTTGAGGTCGTCACAAACCTCCAACAGTCATGAAGTCAAGCTGCACAGCAGCACAGTGACCCAGAATCTGTGGATTAGAGTGTGTGTGAGTGTGTGAGTGAGTGAGTGTTGATGGGTGAGGTTTGTCATCGTGTTGCAGTCCAATCAAGAAGGTTGTCCATAAACATTTTTCCAGTTGTTTACACTGGGACCAGCTGGGGAAATTCCAGGACATGGAACTCATGAGCAGCACTGTGAATCCTCCAAGAGCCAGAACCAGAACCAGACCTCCTTCACTGTGAAACCAGTGTGGATGGTCACTGGGGGTGGAGTCTGCACTGCCCTCACTGCCTGGGAGCTCAGACCTCTGATCAGGTTACCGGAGTTTGAGGTCCTGGTTTGGGGTCGGAGTAATAGCCTGGTGGATGGAGGTACTGGTCCAGACCTCCTTCACTGTAGAACGGGGGTGGTGACCTGCAAAGGGCTGATCTGGCCTGTGATAAGCTGAGCAGTTGACAGAGCTTCTCAACTCCACGGTTGTTTCATGACGGGTCCGTCATCACCAGCATGTCTGGACAGGAAGTGTTGCTCAAAGAGACACACACACACACACACACACACACACACACACACACACACACACACACACACACACACTGGTAGACAACTGAGTTCTATACTGATTAGACTGAGCACAAACACTAATTAAACACACCCCCTGAGCTAACACACACAAAGCCAGCATGATGACATCATCTGTGTGTGTGTGGACATGCCTCTGCAGTGAAAACATCTGAACCACACCCTAAACACACGCACAAGCCAGAGGTGTTACCAGTCACTGCCCCCCCCCCCCCCCCCAACCCCCCCTGGTGGGAGATGGTGCTGTGACGTCCTGGTGATGTCATCGATCGGCGTGATGTCACAGGGTCTGTGCGTCACAGATGGGTGACGGACGCAGGCAGTCGTGGCCCCCTGCTGGTGGCTCTGGTAATAGTGACCTGGTGCATATTGCACCAGCCTTGGATTATATCATCCCAGAGGGATCCATGTCAGTGTAGCAGCTGGATTACACTCACCTGCTGAGGTGGATGTGGGCGTGGCCACAGCTGAGTCTTGCCGAATCACATGATCAGCTTCAGTCCAACATCAGAGGCCTTAATCTCACCACCGAGGTCCTAATCGGCTGATGTAACACACACACACACACACACACACACACAGTATAGTGTGATTGTGTGTGTGTGTGTGTGTGTGTGTGTGTGTGTGTGTGTGCGTGTGTGTGTGTGTGGAAGGATTTAGATAGCTGAACATTTAATCTATGGCCGCTTGCAGTTCAATCACAGTGTGTGCTGTAAGAGAGGGATTGTGTGTGTGTGTGTGTGTGTGTGTGTGTGTGTGTGTGTGTGTGTGTGTGTGTGTGTGTGTGTGTGTGTGTGTGTGTGCGCGCAGTGCGGATTATTAATCCGCGTCTTGAATTCACCGCAATGACTGTTTCAGACGTTCTTCCTCCTTTTGTCAGATTATTTTTTTTATTTTTTCGCTGAAAAGAGGTGACGTAAAGCGATGACAGGGGACAGGAAGTGGGTGACAAGAAATGACAGAGAAGAAAAGGACTAAGGGAGGGGGAGGAAAGGAGAAGAGGGTGGCAGAGCGTCTCTCAGATTAAAGGCATAATCCCACAGTTAGTCAGTGGAGACACTGGCAAAGGCTAAAAAAGGGATGAGAGGGTTTGGAAATAAAAGGCCTCTCGGGGAACAGAAATAGTTTTATTTTGAAGGGCCAGACAGTGTTTGTTCTGGTTTATTTCAGCTGCAGCAGCAGTTATTAATACCTTCATGAGTCAGAGTGAAGAAAGCCACTCGAAATAAATCAGTCTGGAAGCTGCAGGAAGTGACCTCGGCCACAGCGAGCAGTCAGCTGACCAGACTGACCTTAGATCAGCAGCTGATGCATTCATGGACTTGTTTCCTCCTTCTGCATCCCTTCATGATGTCACAACCAGCTTCATGTTCCAGTAAACTCTCATATTGATCTTTCATGTTGGAAGATTTGGTTCGGCTCCCGGTTTTTGACTAGGAACACCGCTGCTCCCTAGTGTCACTCAAAGGCAGTGGCCGCTTGTGCTAATGCGAATATCTTCCCCCTGTGTCATCATTATCATCATCCTCACCCCCATCACCATCATCACCAACACCACCACCATCATCATCATCATCATTATCATCATGACCGTCATCATCA
Source organism: Nelusetta ayraudi (assembly GCF_046127955.1). NCBI lineage: Eukaryota > Metazoa > Chordata > Actinopteri > Tetraodontiformes > Monacanthidae > Nelusetta > Nelusetta ayraudi. The sequence goes on along the minus strand of NW_027466069.1, from coordinate 8,327,326 downwards.
TCATCATCATCATCATCGTCATTATCACCGTCACCCTCATCACCAACATCAACATCATCACTGTCATCACCACCATCACCATCATCACCCCCATTACCATCACCACCATCACCACCATCACCATCATCACCCCCATTACCATCACCACCATCACCACCACCACCGTTATCATCATCATCCTTCAATCTCATCACCTCAGTCTGCCAGTCACGTGTTCCCTCCTCCCACCACTAGGGGTCTCAGGCACTTGTCGATATTATGACGTGGTTGTCATCAGCGGTGAGGAATTCTTCCGTTCCCACTAGACAAACAAACAACATCCTGGGACTTGTGTCTGACTGGTTCCAATGGAGATGGGGAACCAAGTCCGGTCCTAGGCTTATCCTGGACTTAGTCCAGATCTAGTCCTGATCCTGAGGTGGCAGTGACATTGGTGTTTTTCACCAGACATGCTGTTTATCAGCCATGGCTATAATTATCCTGGAGGTGGTCCTGGTAATGCTGCCCAGGACCTGCAGGGGGCAGACTTCTCATGGCTGCTACTGCTCACCTTCATCCTCCGCATCCTCCTCATCATCACTGGCTCCGCCTCCAGCCCCAAACATTCCTCCTCAGCATCTGTGAAGCACAGTTCCCAGGAAGATGGAATGCTGGGAAGATTCCGAATCACATGACCCAGGTCACAGTCCCAGAGACGGAACCGTCAGAGGGTCCCAGCAGCACAACACAACCCAGTCCACACAAACACAGACACACACTAGTCCTGATCAACATCTGCTGCTGTTTAGAGATTTGACCATTGTGTGTGTATGTGTGTGCGTGTGATAAGAGCTGCCGAGTCATTAAAAACCAAACAGACGCTGAGTGTGCGTGTGTGTGTGCGTACGTGTGTGCATGTGTTATATAACTGCTGTGATGTCAGCAGCACTCTGGCCTGCTTCCACACTGAGATCTGTTTTAATCCACAAGGTCGACACAGTGACACAACCTGGTCAACACACGCACACACAGATTAGGTGTTTTAAATCAGCAGTGTTTTATGTGTTCACTCTGGCTGAGACCCGGAACTGAATTGTGTGCGTCTGTGTGTCTAAAGGGTGAGGAACCTCTCTGGAGGTTCTCCAAGGCCGCGACACACCAAGAAGATCCACTTCATCAAAAACATGAAGCAGTACGACACCAGAGGCAGCAGGTGGGTGGAGCACGCACACATGCACACACACACACTCTCACAAGTTGCGTTTCCATTACCCGATGAATTGCGCAAAACCTAAATATCGCGATAAAAAGGTATGGCAATAGAATATCACAAAAGTGTAATGGAAGCACTTTTTTTTCGCATTACACGTCAGACGACGTGACGTACGGGGTCACGTGACCAGTTCACTTCGAGGGAAAATACACACTTGTGCTCTTGGCTAAGTCACATGACCTTCAGACAGTAGGTGAGGTTTGCTTCTCCTTGTTATTTTGTCCAGCCAGTGGGGGGCGGGACACGCGTCTCTTCAGTGTTTGTTGTTGTTGTAAAGGTCATGGGTGAACTTCCCACAGCACCACTTCCTGTCCCTCATGTTCCTATGACTCATTGGGGAGGAGCCGTGTGTGTGTGTGTGTGTGTGTGTGTGTGTGTGTGTGTGTGTGTGTGTGTGTGTGTGTGTGTGTGTGTGTGTGTGCGCGTGCGCGTGCGTGCGTGTGTGTGTGTGAGAATGTGTGATCGCGACTCTCACACACAGTTTAAAGATAAAAGGTTTGATGTGGTGTGTGAGTCAGCAGCCAGTCAGCTGGTCACATGACCTCTTAAAGCTCCTAATTTGTTTTTTCTTTAATCCGGATTATATAAAACGATGGAGATGCTGCAGACTGGCGGCGCCCTTGGCCAGATGCTCAGATTAAACACACTGAGCAGCTTCAACAGCCCGGACAACGCACATACACACATGCACACACGCACACACACACACACTCACACAGCTGCAGTGGCTCCACTCACCTGCTTTCTTGTGTAAGCCTGAGTTTCTTCTCTGTGTCTGTGTTTGTGTTTGTGTTCGTGTGCGTGTGTGTGTGTGTGTGTGTGTGTGTGTGTGTTTGTTTTATTCCCTCAGGATCGTGCTGATTTGCGCTAAGCGCTCTCTCTGCGCTGCCTTCTCTGTGCTTCCCTACGGAGACAGCATCTACCTCAGGTGAGCAGCATGCGCGCGCACACAAACACACACACACACACACACACAGTTGGCACGTTAAGCGTTGATAGGCGACAGAAGGAGAAGAAATGCAACTTTAGATGGCTTATCTTGCAAAGCTCTCAGCTTCTTGCCAGCCTTGTGGTCATTGTGGGTTTTGAGGTGTTATGATGAAATATTCCTGTGAAGCTGAAAGATACTAATGCTACAGCTTGCTCTGTGCCCAGCGAGCCCATGCTGTCGCAGCCCAGGAGGAGACACTCCTCTGGAAACATCTCCAGCACTCTGGAGATGCTGCCTGGACTGGAGGGCTTCCACCTGGACACCTACAGCAGGGTGAGCGCACGCACACACACACAGACGCACACACACAGACATACACACACGTCATGTGAGTCATTTCTCTCTCATGTCTCTCTCTCTCTCTCACTCTGTCAGTCAGTGTCATACGCCCAGTTCCTCTACCCCACCAACGCTCTAGTCCGACAGAAGCCGTCGTCCACCAGCGACCTGACGCTGCAGATTCCCGTCTCCAGGAGCACACACAGCATGCCGGGACGCAGTGGCGCCCCCAGCAGGCTGAACAGCACCGTGGGATTGGACCTTGGTACACACACACGCACGCACACACATGCACACAGTAGCATTCGGATGATCATGAATTCAGTCTGGAACAGGAAGTGGAGAGAAACTGTGTGTGTGTGTGTGTGTGTGTGTGTGTGTGTGTGTGTGTGTGTGTGTGTGTGTGTGTGTGTGTGTGTGTGTGTGTGTGTGTCCAGGTCTGGACGATGTGACAGACTACGACCCCAACCTCCTGAGCGACCCCCAGTGGCCATGTGGAAAACACAAGCGTGTGCTGGTCTTTGCATCCTATATGGTGAGACTCCTGGACAGAACACACACACACACTCACACACACACACACACACACACACACACACACACACACACACACACACGACACATCGCTGACATCAGCAGCTGGGGTCGAGGCTAGCGCCACCAGGTTCAAATGCTACTGCAGCCTATCTGAGTTAGTGGGTTCTGTTATTTTAGAACGTTTTTCAAAGAAATCTTTGTCCTGCAATTGAGAAAGAAACTCACAGTGCTTCCCTGTGGCACACCGAGGAACAGCACTTTGATTGGTTGAACCAGTTTTGATAACATCACGTGACAACAGTTGTACCTGACTCAGTCACACAGCGTCAGAGATGAAGAGAAAGAGAAATTTAGAATGAGAGGTGGAGACGATGGACAGTCAGTCTGATTGTGTGTGTGTGTGTGTGTGTGTGTGTGTGTGTGTGTGTGTGTGTGTGTGTGTGTGTGTGTGTGTGTGTGTGTGACCGGTGCTCCCTAGACAACGGTGATTGAGTACGTCAAGCCCTCGGACCTGAAAAAGGACATGAACGAGACCTTCAGGGAGAAGTTTCCTCATGTTAAACTGACTCTGAGCAAGATACGCAGGTACGACAGGCCACTGGTTCCGGTTCTGGGTCTGGCCCTGGTCCTGGCCCTGTTACTGGTTCTGGTCCTCTGACTCTGTTCCTCTGCCGCAGCCTGAAGAGGGAGATGCGAGCCATGGGCGAGGACTGCGGCTTGCAGCCCGTCACCGTGGCCATGGCCTTTGTCTACTTTGAGAAGCTGGTGCTGCAGGGTCGACTCAACAAGCAGAACAGGTGGGTGTCAGGTAGAGCAGAGGCTCCTGATTGGTCGTCACAAACCATCTGCAATGGATGGTTTGTGCGATAGTGGAGGTAGGGCTCCTCCTGCTGTTGGCCTCCAGGACCAGCGGGCTGCCAACCGTCATCACTTCCTGACACATGGTCCTTGTTGTTTTTGTTGTTCCAGGAAGTTGGTGTCAGCAGCCTGCCTCCTATTGGCTGCCAAGATCAGCAGTGACCTGAAGAAGCAGGAGGTCAAACACCTGATTGATGTCAGTGTCTCTCTCACACACTCGCTCGCACACACACACACACACCCACACACACAAAAACACACGCAAACAATGTAACTGGCAAGGTTTTTGAGACCGTGTGTGTGTGTGTGTGTGTGTGTGTGTGTGTGTGTGTAGAAGCTGGAGGAGCGTTTCCGGATCAGCAGGAGGGAGTTGATACCCTTTGAGTTCACCATCCTGGTTGCCCTGGAGATGGCGCTCTACCTACCTGACAGCAAAGTGCTGCCTCACTACCGTCGCCTGGTGCAGCAGCAGCAGCAGCAGCAGCAGCAGCTGTAGCAGCAAAACACACACACACACACACACACACACACACACACACACACACACACCTTCTGACTGACGGAGGACCGTCTACTTTCAATACACGTCTTGCAAAATCTGCCTGGCAACAGCAGCAGAGCATTCACATTAATCAACGATGGCTGTCAGCTGCTGCTGTCTGCTCACGTCACATGACAGGAGGCGGAGCCTGAAGTCCAGCATCAGTCTCCTGGTCCCGTCCGCCCGCTGCCTCAGTGCCTTTCCGGAGGGATTGGAACCTCCAACCTTCACCCACCCTGGAGTTGGCCACCCTCTGCTGGTCATTACGAAGAAACATGATGGTGACGGTGGGGGGCCAAAAGAGGGGGAGGAGTGTGTACTGGTGTTGCCCCTCCCCCTCTCCCTATGACATCACACGTCCCGTGCACTGCTCCCTGTCGCGGTGATGTCACATGACTCCGCCAACCTGAGGACTGGTTCTGTCTTCACTGTGAAAACCTGCCACTCACTGTTCCTTCAGCCAATCGGAGGCGGCCGCCGCCCCTCCGAGCCGCCAGCGTTGTTGTTGCACTTTGTCTTTTTTGCGTCGCAATCCTGAAACTGAATTTTACCACTTACAGCAATATTTTTCTATGACGCCTGCGTGTTGTACGTATGTTTATTTATTTATTGTTAGTAAAATGGTGCAAGCAATGATTGACGGGAGATTGTGGGTGTGAAATCTCTTTTGGATGCAGCTGTTCTCTTCGATCTTCCACACCTTTTGGTTTTTTTTACGTCAGAATGAGAAAAGAAACTGATTCCAGTAAAAAATGAAAATGTATGTGCAATTATTTATGAATATAATCTCCTTCCAGCGCAGCATCACAGCTGCTGGTTTTATTTTTGAATTTAGAAATGAGACTCTCTAAACAGTCGGTCTGATGAGTCTGATGAGATCCAGCTTGAACTGAGATGACAATCAGTCAAATAAGTTGTTAAAAAAAAAGCACAACAGCAACACAACTTCTTCCTCTCTACATTAGAGAGAGATGTGACCATCTATGCAGTCTTCCTTCCTTCTTTCTTTTCCTCCTTCCTTCATTCCTTCCCTCATTTCTTCCTTCCTGTCATGTGCCACTGTCTTTCACTCCTCCCTTTACGTAAATGCACAATATTTTTATGCACTTCCTGTTTGATGCTGTAAAGGGAACTATATTAAATATTTTGTTGGTTTTGTGTTGGGGCGTGGCCATGGATGAATCTTCCGGGGGAAAACGGAGGAAGAGTTAAGAGTGATTTTGTCACACAATAAAGACCATCAACTGTGTTTCACTGTGTTTATGATTGAACGTCCCGCATCCATACTTGGCTGTTGGAGGTTTTTTGCAGCTGAAGCTCAGAATCAGAATCTTCTGTTTCCTGTCACTTACTTCCTGTGTTGAAACCACAAGGTCTGCGCTCTAATGACGAGCCGAAGCTCGACTTCCTGTGAGGAGTGGTCGTGCTGACCATCACTTCCTCTTTTTTAAACAAACAAGATGGGGAACTAATTGAGCCGCCTGCTGCCCTGCTACAGAGTGAATCAAGAACCAACGGCTAATTCTGATCAAATAGGAAGTTTAATGCAACCACAGGTAGAAGAAAGATGAAGAGAATTTAAAAGAAGAATATATTATTAGACCTCATCAAAGTTTTGCTGGTTTCAATTATTATGAAATTATTGTGTTTAAAAATGTTAGAATAAGTCCTATCAATTTGGAGAGGCCCCTGTTGGATGGTTGCTGCTTCACACCATCTTCAAGGGAAGAGCAGACAACTTTATCTGCATCACCACTGGGGAGCGATAGTGTTGACCATGAAGGGTGGGTGTTTGGAGAAATATGCCACAGAATAGGTGGGTTATAAGTGGACCTATGAGTGTAAGAGAGAAAAAGAGAAGGTCTATGGCTGAAGGTCCAGGTCCATGACTGAGGGTCTAGGGCTGAAGGTCCAGGTCTATAACTGAAGGCTCCAGAGCTGAAGGTTCAGGGTTGCTGAATGAAAGTGTAGAAAGCCAAACCTGTGTATTTGTTCTGGTGGCACCAAAACAAGCTTTAAGACTCATCTCGCACATGCACGTTCAATGGGCAGTGGTTTCAGCACAGATGTCGAACACCGCCCAGAAAATTCCACCTGCTCTCACCACAGCGGCACTGGCTGACTATGCTTGAAGTCGTTCAACCACGTGATGCAACAAGAACGTCCAAGTGAATCAAACGCCAGACTGTATATGGGTCAATATCACTATAAGGTGCCTTTGAGACTTCCCAATCTCCCCCCAACAAAGCAGAGATTTTCCATTTAACTACACATTTATTGTATTGAGTAGATGTTATGCTGTTAGAAATGCATGTTGGTCAAGCTCCCACACTTTTTTATAAATTAACTGCAAGCAGACAATGTACATGCAAACCGCAAAATATGTCAACCCTGTCATGGACAATTTCAAAGTAGAATAAATACATTAAAATTACATAGTGATTATAAAATGTGTATTTTCAGAAAGCTATTTAGTCATTTTCTCAACACTATGTTTTTGTTAATGGGAAAAGTATTTGGATAGTTGTGAAATTATGGAAAACTATTTGTTTCTCAATAAAATCAGCGAGAATCTCTTCTAAATAAAATCTAACAACAAATATATCTGGTCAAACTTTCCAACAATACTATTTGGCCCTAACTTGTTTATAAAGGAATCACACAAAGACTTTGCTAACTTATGAAAATATATTGGTGTTGTTTTTTTTATCATGAAAATAACAGAGTGGACAGTAACATGACAGGGTGGACCTTTGGAACTCATACCTTGAAAAAGACAATTCAACATATTCCCGTAAACACCTTAATTGGGAGTCTGTATAGCATGTACTGTTACAAAATGTCTGTAATAGCTGTTGAAATATGTGTAACATTGTCAGCATGTGGCCTAAACTATGCAAATGGCCTTCCTGTTATGAACCATGTCCACCCTGTCATGGAAGGATTGCTGACAGGGTGGACAATGACAGGGTGGACATTTTTGGCTAATGTTAGCATTTAATTAGCACACGTGGACCTTACAGTTAGCTAAATTATTCAGTAAGCAAGAGGACTGTGTGCTGTTTAACACATATATTTTGAATTTCTGAAAAGGTTTTATATTAATTGATATTTCACTATGACAGGGTGGACATGTTAAGCTTGACAACATCAAACTACACATAAAAAATGATGAAAATTGTGAAAGATAAGAGTAAATATTTACTCTGCAACTAGCCACTGTTTCAGTCTCCATTGAAGAAAGGCAACATGGTGCTTGTGATGCCACTGAAAACGTCATTAGAGTTCTTATAGGGGCAGTTAGCCCAAAATGACTGGGTGGACAGCAATTTCAGGGACACATGCAAAATGTCCAATATTATTATGAAAATAGAATATACATAATAAAAGTGACTCGTTTTATTAAATAACTTGTTGTGACAGTAAGATAATGTAAAAAAAAAAAAAAAAATTAAAAATGATTTAGTATAATTTAACCACTTATGACACACACTGAAGTTAGCAACAGCGTGTGGGACATGCCAAAATCATGTACATCCAAAGGAAAAAAATGGTAAAAAAATGAAGTAAACACATTTTAAGAGAAATATTATTGTACTGATATGTGTGCAAACCTTTAATCACTTATAGTAATACTTCAGAGTTTAATTATTCTGCTGCATTTTCATGATGACTGAGTTATTCTGATGGGGACACCAAAGGCACTTTATAATGATATTGACCCATATGACACAATAAACGACACGTTGCGGCTGCGATTATTTTAATTGACCACTAGATGTCCTGCTAGATCTCAACTGTGTCACCCAAGCCTTAGAGTAGTGAGCCAGTGATGTTAAACAAATAAAAATAATAAATAAATAAATAAAAATAAAAATAAAAATAAAACAACGTTTAAGACATTAATTGGATCAAATGATGAAACCTTACGCGACTGACGGACGCGTCGCCGCGATGGCACCGTGCTGCTGCTTCCTTTGAGTTACAGTTACAATTAGTTACTGAAATGACATCTGCCGGTTGTCGCCGGCATTGCAACCACCAGCTCTTCCCGGCTGTGACGTATGTTCCTGTGACGCAGAAAAATTTTAAACTCTCGTCCTTCTCAGTGATGGCGGCTTCGTCCCGTTCTCTCCCAGTCAGCAATCACAACAAATGGTACCACAGCCGCCAGCAGATCGACAACAACCCGTCTCGCCGAGCGGGACTCGACCCCGATAAGGAGCTGTCCTACCGGCAACAGGCGGCGAACCTGCTCCAGGACATGGGACAGAGGCTCAACGTGTATCTTTTGTCGGCGGCTGTGCTCGGTTCGGCTATCCAACATTAGCTGCAGGGACGAAGTGAAGCCTCGTGAAGCCAGTGCGGCGGAGGCTGCGGCCGCTTCCTTGCCGGTGTGTGTCGGTATTCGCAGGATTTGTGTGGCTGTTTTGTCGTGGCTGTTTTAGGCGGTGGTCCGAGGCTACACTTTGATGTGTTGGTGTGTCACGAGTAGCTGAGGAGGCTAACGGGGCCACGAAGGCCTGTGCGGTCGGCGGCCCTCGGCGTTAGCATGTGCTGCTTGTGACAGAGGTCTACTCGACGCGGACTTTTTCTAGTGGTTTGATTATGTTGAAAACGTTCACACAACCATCGACGACATAACTTGGCACACCTTGTCTTTGAAAATGACGGATTGATCCCCCAAAATATTTCTCTTTCCGGCCCAGACTAGTGGAGGCTAGCTTAGCTTAGCTCACCTCAGCCCGCAGCGTTGTTTTGGTGGAATGTTGACTTTGATAGGTCGTTAGTTCCACTAAGCGTGTGCAGCTGTGTTAATAAATGAATTTACATTCATTTTAATAGATAAAAAACAACAACATTTAAGTCTAGATCTCTTTCGCAAGAATGACCCGGCAAAGAAAGGCAGCAGCACACGTCCTGCTAAACAGGACAGTCATACGTCAACAAGAAACTGTATATTAAAACAATGTGCAGGCGATTTTTTTTTCTTCTCAGTAACAATTTAATTACATTAGCACAAGATTTTTTTGTATGTTCCTTTCAATTAGCCTCCTATAAGGACAAGCTTTGATCATTTCAGCTCATTCCTAGAAGAGGGAGCTGAGACACTGAATGATTTTGGCTGCTTCAGTTCCAACACAGGGGCGCATAGATACAAAATGTCATTGGAATGACAGGACATGACTGTTGTACTCGCTTAACTTAGAATCCTGTAGGTCCCAGCTCACCATCAACACCGCCATCGTCTACATGCATCGCTTCTACATGGTCCAGTCCTTCACCAGGTTCCACAGAAATGTGAGTTCCGTGTGACAACTCTGGTCAGTAGCTGCAGCTGTCGACCGCCATACCAACTGTCGAGCTGATGATGTGCCTCCTCCTCCTCCAGGTCATTGCTCCTGCCGCACTCTTCCTGGCCGCCAAGGTGGAGGAACAGCCCCGCAAGCTGGAGCACGTCATCAAGGTGGCCCATGCCTGCCTCAACCCTCAGGATCCGTCCCCTGACATCCGCAGTGACGTGAGTGTCCACTGTTTTTTGTTTTGTTTTTTTTAACTGCCAATTATTCCTTTAGTCAGAGGGTTAGAGCATCCGATGGGTCATTTAGGATACTACGTCAGACCCTCTGGGACTCCTCAACTGGATGATTCCCGGTGGAGGATTCTTCTGCATGCTGCAAGAGGCTTCTTCCAGATGTTGTAGCTTTGTAGACGGTGTGTGGCTATTGTGTCGTACCGCTGCAGGACGTTGTGGTTCTGCCGACTTGCATAACTCTACTGGACTCGGACCTTCCTGTTGGTGTTTGTTTTGCTCTCGGTGTGGCTGATGGATGGTTTCCAGACAGACATTTGTGATTGTTGTGGAAAAGAGCGAAGATGCTGATGCAGGAATACTGGGATAAGTAATTTAATGAACAAACAATAAAAAGGGGATCGGAGCTCCGAGGCACAAAACACAGTAAAATGGGAGTGCGAGTGCGAGGAGGAAAGGAGGAAGAAGGTCTTTTATACACTGGACTGGGAGGGGAAGAGATAAGGAAGGGAAGAAGAGGAAAACAAAGCACAGAGAATCAGCACAAGCTGACACATTTACAGCCTCCTCTGGTGGACCACGAGGAGAATGTCTCGAGAAGGTTATACTATGAAACTAACAGATTACACGTGCTACTAGTGATCATATGACACAGAATACAACAGAATAAAGAATAATCCAAGAATACATATTTTCCATTGCATTCCCCCATTTTGATCATTCTTGATCACAGGACACAAGAGTGAAAACATCCACACAGACATCAATTCATGTCCACCATTGGCTTTAGACACAAACATCATAACTTGGACTGTTACACTTCCCGTGATCACAAAGGCAGGAATCTGCAAGGCACATGGTAATACGAACTTACAGTTGTACTAAAAATAACTCTCTTTAAACATTAACCTATAAGCTATTGTTATGTATGCTAAAAACCACTACTAAAACTCTGACATTGCGTCTGTGCTGTATTTTACACAGAGTCAATGTCATCGACATCGTCATCCTCAATGATGAGATCTGGAAGTTCTGGGTACTCTGCAAACACATCGTTGTAGGTGTTGTTGAAATCACAACCAGGATAAGGGCAGCTGAAGCCCCACGCATCTGGGAATCCGTTAACATTCACAAACATCCTTTCTGACATGTCAAACTGATTGTGCGTGTCGGCTGTCTATCAGCCAGTCAGATGAGAAGTGAGCACCTTGTTGACACAACGCTTGATCAGAGGAACAAAACAGCAGGTGATAACCGAAATGACAATGAGAATAGCGATTACGGGAACAAGCAGCTTTATTAACCACACTTTCCATTGCCCTAGAGAGAGCCATGACCACCAATCCCCGTCTGGGGCGCCTTGGTCAGACATCTCGGCAGCAGAAAGTTTCTTGAGGCTATCTAAAGCCTTGGAGATTGCTCCGCCATCTGCAGCATTATCTGGAATGTACGTACAGCACGACGTGCCTACAATGTGACAAACACCACCCTGGGGTGCAGTGAGTAGGTCTAGCACCATACAATTCTGAAGGACCATTAGACGAATAGCATTTAGCTCCTGGCTAATGGACGAGGTAGCATTCAGTGTCAAGTTTGTCAACTGCAATAAACGGTAGTGAAGTGTATCGGCGAATAAAATAAGTTTTCCCACCCCTGTCCAGGGGAACAGTGAAAGAGCAACTTTGGCAGATTCTGGAAACACTTTGAAATCGTCAGGAACATTACTTCCCCACATCGCGTCATGCGGGAACAAACAAAACAGTTCACATGTCCTTGAGCTCGTGCTGCAGAGTTTGCGTAACGCCACCAGAGATTGGTTGCGTACGGGTGTGCAGGAGTCTTCAGGGAATGAGTGAGCATGTCAGTTGTGGCCCATCTTTTGGGTCGGTCAGCCCGTCCTGGCTGCCCAACACTGATGTTCATGTGAGGTGTACTGTAAGGTGTGGTGCGAGGTGAAAAGGCAGGTGAAACAGCAGGGTGTGCTGGAACAGGAGTGCCGGAGGCAGTGATGGTGGCGCACCTTCTCCTCGGAAACTCTCCGTGCGTTCGAAGCACCAGATTGTGAAAACGATGATCCAGCTGATGAGGGCCAGGCAGGCCAGCGTGCCCCGTAGGCCGCAAAAGCCTGGCTGGCGGAAAAGGTGCCATGACACCGGACGTTCCATCTTGCTGCTTTCGTTGGAGTGAAACGTTTTGATTCACCTTTCACTCGTCAGCTCCCGGCGTCCTCGGCGTCCTACAGCGACAGGTGATGATCCGGCACGTGGCTCTCCTCCTCCCTCTGAAGTGCCCTCGTCCGCTCCCCGGCGACGACTGGCTTGCCTCGGCTCGCGTGGATCCAGGTGGCCCTCTCGGCAACCTTGACGGCGGTTTGCATCACCAGGAGCACTTGGAACGGCCCCAGCCAGCGACTTGCTCTCCAGCTCTTTCTCCGGAGGTCCTTCAACCGGACGTAGTCGCCAGGCTTCAGGCAGTGCAGCGGTCCCGTCGCAGCCTGAGGCAAAAGAGCGGACACTTGGCGCCTTACGTCTGCTAGAGCGGATGCAAGGTTGGAACAATAGGTTAGTATTGTGTCTTCACACAAGGCCGTGGAGGGGAGTGCCTTTCCTCCAGTAGTCATCCCAATCTGGGGAGGAGCTGCAAACAAAACTTCAAAAGGAGTGAGATTAGCGCGTGCGCGTCTCCTCATTCTCATGTACATCAGGACAATGGGAAGAGCTTTTGGCCACGGCAGGCCAGTGTCAGCACAACATTTGGCTAATTTGCTTTTTAACGTCCCGTTCTCACGCTCTACCGCCCCACCACTGGCAGGGTGATAAGCACAATGTTTCCTGAGGTCAATGCCAAACAGTTTCCTGATTTAATTAAGCGCCTCGTTTGTGAGATGTGTCCCATTATCACTGGATATTTTGTTTGGAATTCCCCATCTGGGAATTATCTCAGTCAGCAAGGCCTTGGCCACGTCGTTGGCTGATTGTGTGGTGCTGGGAAACGCTTCGACCCATTTCGACCACATATCAACCATGACCAGACAATACTTTTTCCCTGCTGACGGTGTCAATTCGATAAAGTCCATCATGACATGTTCAAACGGTCTGGTTGGAGCCGGGTGTGCTGCTATTGCTGCCATCTTGACTGGTCGTCCTGCATTTTGTGAGAGGCAGATTAAACACGCTTCACAATGCTTTTGTGCTACGACTGAAAACCCTCTAGTAAACCAAAATTGATTAATTAATTCCAACATCCCCCCTTTTGACACATGGTCTAACCCATGCGTCAATTTAGCAAAATGTGAAAATAAATGTTTTGGCAGACACGGGTTACCGTTTGGTCCTACCCAAATGTCAGTAACGTGGTTCCAGCATGCGCCGGCGGAGCGCCAAGCGGCCTTCTCCTTCGCTGTGGCGAGGGACAGCATTTCAGCCAGTGATGCATCAGCCTCCTCAAATGAGGCTGTCATCATCGGGGCTGACGAGGGTGCGGGCTGCCTTGCAGCGGACTTTGCTGCCGCGTCAGCTCTGGCGTTGCCTTGGGAAACAGGGTCACGAAGGTTAGTGTGAGCAGAACATTTACACACTGCTATTTGGGAGGGCAAAAGTATGGCCTGCAAGAGGTCAGCAATAAGCACATGATTTAAACACCGGCTTCCCGTCTGACTTGAGGAAGTTCCTGCATTTCCACAGTGCCCCAAAGTCATGAACGACACCAAACACATAACGGGAGTCTGTGTAGATTGTGACAGACTTGCCCGCAGCACATTTGCATGCTTCAGTTAGCGCAACCAGCTATGCCCCTTGTGCTGAGAGGTGACATGGAAGGGAGTCAGAGCAGATGACCTCCGAGTCGGAGACAACTGCGTAACCAACTCTGTTGGCGCCTTTGTCGTCCCCGAACGCTGAACCATCTGCGTAGAAAACAAAATCAGCATTAGCAAGGGGTTCGTCAGTCAGGTCAGGTCGGGGGGGAGCAAATTGTGTCTAGCTCTGCTATGCAGTCGTGTGTGGGTTGGGCACATTCGGTGGCGTGGACAGCAGCGTTAACTGCTCTCAAATCTTGAACAAACCTCCAGTCATCACGTTGAGGAGGAACTCTGGCCCTTTTGACAGGGAACATGGGCGTGCGCACTGGCGAGTCGGGGCATGGGACAATGACACCTGCTTCGAGAAGAGAATCAAAAACAGGAGTGATCCCTTCAACAGCTTCTGGCTTCAGAGGATATTGCGGCTGGTTGGGCCGAATATCACTTTTGGGTGTGATCTTCACCGGTTCGGCACCTTTGATCAGTCCCACATCGTATTTGTGAGCAGCCCACAGTGAGGAGGGAACCTCACTCAGTTCCTCGGGCAGCTGCGATGTGTCAGTGAAACATGCAAAACTCGTGTTGTGGCGCTCGCTGTCACGTGTCTCTGTCAGGTGCAGACAGTGAAGAGCCTGTGTTTCCAGTGGAAAATCAGTCTTATGCACATTCAGAGTGGGGGAGTAAAAATGTCCCCGCTCCTCTCGGTGCCAGTCTTTGGTCGACAGGCATTTCATCAAAAACGGACCTAGGTCCTTCCACTCATAGCCTGGACTCTTGGAAAGTGAAATGTGTGGGGTAGACCCACGGACAGAAAAAAAAGAAATGCACTCTGCTCTGGTGTGAGTGAAACAGACGCAACGCATCGTTGGGGGCCCCAAAACAACGTAGAAACAAAAAGGCCATCATTCACGCTTGAAAAAATAAATAAATAAATAAATAAAAACTGACTCTCAAACACACTGTTTCTTTCAAAAATTGCACTGGCTGTGCAGTGCAAATTAGGAGCTTTCATGAAGTGAACATCACCCGGCACCTTATCGTTAGCCGCCACTATCAATTCTTCTGAGGCCTCGAGGGGAAGCAACCACTGGTAGACATGCAAGAGAGGCTTAGGAATTTGAGCCAAGGTCGAGGAAGATAACGACCTGGCAACAATCAACCCGTCGGGGGTGGAGATGAGATTCATGCCCAGGGCTAGAAGCAAATCTCTTCCCAACAAATTCATCTGACACACTTCTGACAATACGAAGCTGTGTTTAATTTGGTTTTGTGATGTGCATGTCTCGTCGCCGTAGTCAATACAAGTAAGTGGAGTGGTGAGAGGCTCTCTCTTCTTCGTTCCAGCTTCCCCGACAGAATAAACATATCTCCCACTTTTTTTTTTTTTACACTGGGGAAGTTCTTCTGCACGAAGGAGCGACAATGTTGCTCCGCTATCGGCTAGGAACGTGATATTTTTACCCATGATTCTAAAAGTGACCCGCGGCAGTTTCTCAAAAGCAGCTTCTTTATACAACGTGTATGTGGGAGGAGGCGGCACGTGACGACGCTCTAAACCTGTCAATGGTGCTCAAAATTTGGTCACGTAAATCAACCTCGAACTCTGTGTCAGTGTCAATGCATGTCTCACCGTCAGGCTGAGAGCAATCAGTCGAACCTAAATCATTGTCAGAAGAAAAATCATCATCAACATGTAAATCAGTATACGTTTCCGAATAATCAACATCAGAATATGAATCAGTGTATTTGTCAGCAGGGGAAAGGGAAGTTAGAGGGGACAGCAAGCATTTCTTCATTGCAAGAAGCGTGTTGCATGTGTGTGTGTGTGCATCACTTCCCTGCGAAAACGCTGTAGGCCGGGGGTCCGTCTCGCCGGGTCCATGCCGTGTCCCCCACTCCACCCTCCCCCCTCAGCTGCTCTAAGTTGGATCCTCTTTTCCGGCCCTCGCGATCACTCTCTTGGCTGCAGTGGGCATGGTTCTGCCCGCGGTGTCTTCCTTTGTCAGGGCATTCTCTGGCCCAGTGACCCATTCGGCCGCAGATGTGGCACGCCCCCTTTTCGCCTCTATCTCCGCTAGTCGCCCTTCGTCAGTTGTCGTTGTTCCTGTAGGGCCGTCTCGCCGTGTCACTGAGGTGCTTCATCATGGTGAGGGAGGCACGCTTTATCTTCTTGTCCTCTGCATCGCTGGCCTCCTGCAGAAGCCTCTCAGCGTGCACTGCATGACGTCGGACCTCTGTCAGCCGGGCATCTTCAATCCCCACGCAGCAGCTTGTGTTAACTGCTTTGGCGATCTGGGGGAGCAGCCCTTGTCTGAAAGCAGTGATGAGGCTGGCCGTTTGGTTGACGGCAGTCCTGATGAACGTGGCGACGCTGCGGCGTCGGTGCTGGAGTGCGCAGGGTTGTACGGTGGTAGCGTTGGATGAGGGCAGGCGGGAGGAGGGAAGACAGGCATGTCAGGGAGAGGGTCCCTCGGGCCTGTAAGAGAAGGATACAGACGATTTGGTGCATTTGAATGCTCGTGTGTGAGTGGCTCCTTTTCTCCCTCCTCTGGGGAGTGTGTGTGAGTGTGTGCACCCTCTGCCGTTATCTCTGTCACCCCTGTGCTCCAGCGCACAGTGCTGTTCACACGTTTTTTCACTTGTTTCCTGTCCCTGACTTCTGCTTCAGTTTTCCAAAATGAAAAACACCTTTCATGATCTTTGATGATCTGAATAGCATATTTCTTTGTTTTTTGTTTTTTGTAACCTCTCCCTCTGCTATCTTCAATTTATCCCGGAGGTTTCTCAATTCCTCCAAACTCAGTGATCCCCCTGCTGGGAAATCATACTTTTCAACCCAAATTTCCAACATGTCAAGACAATCTGGACTATATTTTTTTCTCATGTCGTCCACAATTGGTCCCCGCTGGGGAACAGCAGCAGCCACTTTGCTCTGGTTCTTCCCCATGTCTAGCTAGACTTACCCCTCCCGACTTTTCACAAAATTTTCACAAAATTTCAAGTCGGAAAGTTACACAGGCGTCCCCGTGCACCCCTTTTTCTTACTAAGGCGCAAAAAGGTAGAGAAAAAACTCACCCCTCTGGTAGTTACCCACCAAAGGCGTCCGGCTCACTTGTGGAGCGGGAATTCAGTGTTGATTCAGAATCAACACCTACCTGACAGGCACGGTTAACATATGCGCTCCGTCCTGCCCCGGGACCGTTCGTAGACGACAAGGAAAACAACCCACTGGTCACTGATATGTCTGAGACAAGAACAATTACTTCTCACCCGATCTCTGAATCAGCACTTCCCTTCCAGGTTCGCTTGGATAGACGTGAAGCCGATCAGATCCACTCTTAGACGCCGATCCTCTCATCTCTGAATGCTTGGTTCGAGGTAGAGGGGGAACGAGGAGTTTCCTCCGTTCCTGGTCCCGGGCCCTCGACGTCCCAGAGTTTCACTGACGGGTCTTCAGCTATCCTGTTCGTGACGCCAAATTGTTGTGGAAAAGAGCGAAGATGCTGATGCAGGAATACTGGGATAAGTAATTTAATGAACAAACAATAAAAAGGGGATCGGAGCTCCGAGGCACAAAACACAGTAAAATGGGAGTGCGAGTGCGAGGAGGAAAGGAGGAAGAAGGTCTTTTATACACTGGACTGGGAGGGGAAGAGATAAGGAAGGGAAGAAGAGGAAAACAAAGCACAGAGAATCAGCACAAGCTGACACATTTACAGCCTCCTCTGGTGGACCACGAGGAGAATGTCTCGAGAAGGTTATACTATGAAACTAACAGATTACACGTGCTACTAGTGATCATATGACACAGAATACAACAGAATAAAGAATAATCCAAGAATACATATTTTCCATTGCATGATTCATCTACGTCTTGTTGCTTCAGTGTGCAGCTTTAACAGCTGCTGGCCAAATACGCAATATATTGCGTCTTAGCGTGTCTGCATCAGTAAGAATCTCAGTTACCAGTGTTGGGAAGAATCACAACTTACCTTATTAAAATGTAATTGTAATGTAACTATTTCAATTATTTTATCAAACTAACGTAATTATATAGTATTACATTTTGAGTGTTTTTCCAAAATTTTGATTAAACTCAGTTTACACACCAGGGAGAGACAATTCAACTGACAGTACAGTAGAATGGGGCGCTGCAATTCCCAACTTGACAGGAGGACCAATTAGAAGCATCAGAATAGTATCAAATGTTCATCTGTGGAGGGAAGCAGAAAACGACGTCGCTCCTGCCAAGCGAGTGCGGGAGAAAACCATGCAAATCAACAAAAGTGAAATGATTAAACCGAAAGCCCAGACTTTTTTGTAAATTAAAATTGTAATCATGAATACTTCAGCAAGTAACCGTAATTTAATTACACATTTTTTCCAGTAATGTAACTGATTAAAATTTAAATTACCTAACGACGTTACATATAACGCTTTCCTCTCCAACATTGTCAGTTACGTTGATGACTGCATGGTTTATGTCTTCTGCAGCCTTGTTTCCAAGGTGGAGAAGGACTCTTTGTCATTGTTTTTTGTTTTTTCTAAAGAGGCCAAAAAGAAATCCCCAAAATTAATGTAATAGAGAGTGAGATTAATAGACACATAAAATATCGTATTTTAAAAAAAAAAATGATTTACTGCTAATTAGCAATAAATCCAACTTCAATCAGCCTAAACTGCTTGTGTCGTGCGCCGCTTGGTTGAAAGCGTCTGCCAAGTGAAAATTTAGAATTGTGCAGTAATTGTGATGTGTACAGTCCATATATAGGCCTTAACAATTCTTTGGATCGTATCGAATCATTTTGAATCGCATCGTGAATTGTCTCCAACCAAATCACATTGTGTAAAGTCAAAAAGTTCAAATCAAATCATTAATGAGTTGGCAGGACAATGCAGATTTTTTGTTTTTTGAGGCCAAAACGTTATTGTGAGGAAATTGTCGTAAAGCCTCTGGTGGTGGCAAATCCAAGGGACGGAGGTCAGAGAGTAGCTCACCTGTCCTCTCACCCTCCCAGGCCTACCTGCAACAAGCCCAGGACCTGGTCATCCTGGAGAGCATCATCCTGCAGACGCTGGGTGAGTTGTGAGGAGGAAGTGATGTCAGCAGATGCTGCAGTGTCACTTTCTGTGTTCAAGCTGCTGATCGTAACGAGTTAACTCACACTGACAACCTGATCAGGTGTGAAGTTGTGATTCACTCTGGCCGCCTGTGATTGGTGTTCTCCTCAGCCAGTGTTTCTCTTTGCTGACGTGATGCAGGTGCTCACATGTGTTGTGTGTCTGTGTTTGTCTCCCTGCAGCCTTTGAGATCACCATCGATCACCCTCACACTCATGTGGTCAAGTGCACTCAGCTAGTCCGAGGTGAGTGTGGACCTCCCCCACACACACCCTCCCTGCTCTGTGAGGAACATCTGGGCAGGTTGTCAATGTTTCTCCTGCTCTCTGTGTCGTTGCAGCCAGTAAGGACTTGGCTCAGACGTCCTACTTCATGGCCACCAACAGGTAGCGCAACCGAACAGCGTCACTGCCGCAGTGTGTTGTGTTTCCATATGCTGACCGTCTCCTCTCCTCCCTCTCTCTCCCTCTGGCAGCCTCCACCTGACCACCTTCTGTCTGCAGTACAGCCCCCCCGTGGTGGCCTGCGTCTGCATCCACCTGGCCTGCAAGTGGTCCAACTGGGAGATCCCAGTGTCGACGGACGGCAAGCACTGGTGGGAGTACGTGGACCCCACGGTCACCCTGGAGCTGCTGGACGGTACTGCAGCGGGCTCTCCACTGGACCTCAGTGCAAATGTTCAGCACGTCCTCCAACTCTTCCTCTTCCTCCTCTTCTTCTTCTTCCAGAGCTCACGCACGAGTTCCTGCAGATCCTGGAGAAGACGCCCAGCCGCCTGAAACGGATCCGAAACTGGAAGGTATGCAGTTGGGCTCCCCCGTGTGTCCGGACCTCCAGCCCTCCTGCTCATCGGGTCATGTGATACATGTGTGTGTTTGCGCTTTCAGGCTGGAGGTCAGACGCCCAACAAGACCAAGCCCAAAGTCCAGGAGGAGGGCGACCAGCGGGACACCATGATGAGCATGATCTCCATGGCCTCCTCGGAGAGCACAGTGGCCGGCCTGATGAGCCTCTCGGCTCCGCCCTCTTCCTCGGAGCGGACAGTCGCCGGCAGCGCCGCCACCTGGAGCGGCAGAGGGTCGGAGCCGGTGCCGCCCAGCAACGAGGTCCACGCCCCTGCCAAGGTGTCCCTGAGCGAGTACCGAGCCAAGAACGCCGACGTGCTGGCAGCGCAGAAGAGGAAGCTGGAGAACATGGAGGCCAGTGTGAAGAGGGAGTACGCCAACGCTGCGCAGGCTCTGATTGGCCAGCAGCAGCAGCGGAAGGACAGGCAGCATCAGCACCAGCAGGCTGCACCCTCCTCGGACATGTCCAGCCCCTCCCCCATCATCCTGAAGATCCCCCTGGAGAAGGAGAGGCACGACAGGAGCTCCATAAAGATGCGCTTCCCCGTGGCGCCGGGAGGTGGCGCCGGGTCGCGGGTCCAGGAGCAGGACATCAAGGTGAAGATCCGAGTGCCCGAGAAGCAGCGAGGGAGCTCCGGGGAGGGGCGGGACAAGTACAAGGAGCGCTCCAACCACCACCACCAGCACCACCACCACCACCACTCCTCCAGCAGTGCCTCGCTCTCCTCCTCTTCCTCCTCCTCACACAAACACTCCTCCAGCAAGGTTCCCAGTGACTCCTCTAGAACCTCCTCCTCGTCGTCCTCCTCCTCCTCCTCCACTTCGTCCCGCAAGAGGACCCACTCCCAGCAGGACCCGCCGGGCTCCTCCAAGGTGGCCAAGTCGTCCAGGAACCCCTACCAGCTGCCGACGCTGGGCCATGGCGCCGAACTTCTGCCCGCGCTGGGCCTCCCCCACCACCAGGGGAGCTACTCGCACTCCAAGGGGGACAAGAGGGACACGAACGGGCACGGCTCGGCGGTGGGCGCGGGGCCGGGGGCGGGCGCGGGCGGCCAGTCCAACGAGTTTCAGGACACCTTTGAGATGCTGAACTCTCTGCTGAGCGCGCAGGGCGTGCAGCCAGCGCCGCCCTCCGTCTTCGACTACCGCTCGCAGTACGGCGCAGACTACCGCTTCTCGGCGGGTTCCCGGGGGGCCAATGCCAGGCCGCCCCCCCTGCCCGTGGAACCGCCGCCCCCCCTGCCGCCGTTACCAAAGTGACGCACGTTCACACACACACACACACACACACACAGTAATCCATCCCAGTATTTTAACCCGCCCAAACACACGCCAGCGTGACAGCAGTCAGAATGTCGTTCACCTGTGACGCAATAACGGTGCAGAGCCGTGACCCCCACGACCTCCTGGACACCTGTACAGTTAAACTACACCACTCCCAGCCAGAGTGATTTTGTTTTTATACTGTTTTTTATAGGATGTTATTTATTGAAATGCTTTTAAGAACTGCTCCCTTTTCTACCCTGAGCTCTGGGGGATGTGAAGGGTGGGGAGGGTCTTCTTCATGAGGATGGGCGAGACGGGTGCATGCGTTTGACAGGCTCTGTCTCAAATTAGCCATCGACCATGTCAATCATGTCGCTTGGTTGGTCATACTTCCTGTTTTATTCGGTTTTATGTGCACAGTGAAAATGTTTTCAACAAAAATGAATTATTTTTTACCTTTTGTTATATGAAAAAAATTATGTAAATTAAGGAAGCTTGTACCTTTTTTTTTTCCTTTCTGTTTAAGAGTGTTACAGTCATTGTTTTAAATGGTTGTGAAATATTCATCCTCGCTCATGCCGAGGTCACGGTGAGGTCACAGGCTGCGCGTTCAGTTTAGACATATCGCCGCTTCCCTCCGTATGTCTGTTAGGAGCCACGTCTACACTAAAGTATTGGACAGGAAGTGACATCATCGCGCCTCTGTGACGGTCCAGGTTTCGTTTTTTTTTTCCTGTTTTGTTTCCATCAGGGATGTTTTAAACGCCTGTTTCTGTCTCAGCAGGCTTGTGCTTAACTCAGTGGCGTGTTGTCAGAGCCAAAGTTTGAATCACGTGACTCTCTAACTTGAACATTATATCCTGACTTTTTCTTTTTTTTTCTTTTTTTTTTTTTTTGGGGGGGGGGGACTTTTATTATCATTGTATGTAAGTGAAAAAAGAGGCATCAGGCGATCCACGTACCTCCGGTCTTGTTCCGACGTGACACGTTATATACTCCTGAGTCCTGGCTGACGACTCGTAAAGACAGACGGGTGTCACCTGCACAGACCAGGTGTTATTACTTTGGCCAACCCTCCCACTACTCAGTGTGTAACTGTACGTTCACATTAACCAATCAGCCGCTGTACTCACACTGTACTTGTACT
Source organism: Nelusetta ayraudi (assembly GCF_046127955.1). NCBI lineage: Eukaryota > Metazoa > Chordata > Actinopteri > Tetraodontiformes > Monacanthidae > Nelusetta > Nelusetta ayraudi. The sequence continues at coordinate 8,305,156 of NW_027466069.1, read as the reverse complement.
TCTGCGGAGGATGACTCAAACGGGTCGGCTCCTTTCCAACACTGAATATTGCTCTGTGGGTTTCCCCACAGGGCTCTTCAGAGTGTTACCACCTAGTGTGAAAGTGTTGAAAGTCGACGCGTCACCATGGAACTGGTTGATTTGGTCACCACACAAAACTCACGTGAGACAGTAGACAGAACGCGCTGCTGCGGTCAGTCTACTGTGTTCTCGTCTCGGCGGTTATGTCACTATCACTCAGGTCTGCAAATCAAACCTTTGGGATCGTTTTGTTTTCATTGAAAAGCTTATATATGTGAACACTGTCCTCTTTTGATATGTGATTGATTTATTCTCAATTAAAGTTGGTCGATATTTTAACAAAACGTCTCCAGGGGAACTTTTTATTATCTAGTTAATATTATTATGAAGTTAATGAATTATTAGTATTATTATTATTATTACCCCTGAACCCAAAATATCGATGGATTTCCTTTCTAAACATGAATGAACATGAATCATATTTACAGTCCGTCAAGCCGGCTTACAAAGTGGTAATTATAAATATGCCCTATAGGGGCAGGAGTGTGTCTCGTGTCGCCCAGGCGGTCTCTTGTTCGACAGAAGAGGAAGAAGCCGAGCGAGCGCAGTGAGCCTCGGCAGTCAGACCCGAGCGGACGGAGCCGACGGTAAGCGGCACCCAGTGCTGAGGGGGCCGGGTGGATGTTGCCGCTGGAGGTCGGGGGTGTCTTTCGGAAGCAGGAGGACACCTCTTCGCGTTAACTCCCCCGCTATAAGTCGTCCTCGTAGGCGCGGACGGTGAATATGACGGTTTGTTAGCATTAGCAGCCGCGAAGCAAAGATGGCGGCTGTGTTACCAAGAGTGACGCAGTGAAGAGGGCGGGGCTTTGCGTCTGAGTGGCGGGCTTGCCGGATGGTAGCTCGGGCTGCAGCCGTGCACCTGCCGCGGAGGCAGAACCGCCCCGTCGTTACACCTCACCCTTATCAGGCCGTCGGTTGTATCCAAGGGGGTTTCGTTGGTCCTCGAGAGCCGCAGCAGTAAATCGTCTTTTATCACTAATGACTTCTCAAGTTCCCAGCGAATCGCAAACACCGGTGCTCGTATTTGTTGTGCATAGTGCTTTGTATTGTATTATCAGAAATTCAGTGAAAATGTGAAGAAATGTGAATATTTACTTTGCAAGTCCATTTACAGTATATTTTCTGCTTGAGCCCCTAACCTTAGAAATATTTAGTTAGGTGTCACTTCTAGTAAAAAACAAAAGAAAGTTAGCCTGGAGTAGATTGATTGGTTGATTCTTTGTTCATCCAACCACGCTGGTTCTTTCTTTCTTCCAGCTCTAGTTGTTCCACAGAAAGATGAACCGGATACGCATCCACGTCCTTCCCTCCAGCCGGAGTCGAGCGGCACCGCCGCCACCTCCGCCCAGGAGCTCCCAGGAGGCGCCGTTGACGTGCGCCTTCAGCCAGCGGCCGTGCTCGCAGCCCCGCCTGGACGGCCTGGACTTCTGCATCAAGCACGTCCTGGAGGACAAGAACGCACCGTACAAACAGTGCAGCTATGTCTCGGCCAAGAATGGCAAGCGCTGCCCCAACGCATCTCCAAAGCACGACAGGAAGGACGGGTGAGTGGAGCAGCTGGAGGTCTCACTGTAGTCGTGTTTATATTGCTCTCATAATGACACACACACACACACACACACACACACGTGTGCAAGTGTGTGTGTCACACTTTTCACTCAAACGGCAGCACACAGCGTAATTCTCACAACACACAACAACACATTTCCCCCATGATTCCCGTGCCCTGGGGTCAAATAAATATGAACAGTTCACCGGCTGGGCCCTGAACGCACCATTTCACACCGTCCTCCTGGTCATCATAGACTGGTGCATCATCAAAGCAAAGCATCCTGGGATACAGAAGGACGCAAAGGATAGTAGCGGTGTATCCTTTGAATCGGATAAAAGTAGGGCGCATTTCAAGGCCGCATTTGGAGAATCCTTCGGATTTTTAGGGAATTGGGACAAACCTTCGCGCAGGGCTATGACGCAACTGGCCTTCAAATGCATGCTTTGAAGGATGCAGACCCTGAATTGAGACACAGCCCATGGCTGAGACACACAAAGAAACACCGCTACTATCCTTTGCGTCCTTCTGTATCCCAGGATGTTTTGCGTGCTGCTGCAAAGGATCCTGGTTTCCTGGGAAGTCAGCTGAATTTAGCGACATGTACTGGCAAAGACACTACGTATAAATTTAAGTATTGAAATTTCACATAAAATATTCAGTTTTTAACGTAGGGTTTTTACTTATTTGAACATCCAACGCCATCGTTGGATGGCGAACCAGTGGTTAGCTTGATGCTATGAAAACGTCACTTCCGGGGGTTGGCCAGCCGCAGGGAACGGCGGTAACGCAACCAGGAAATACGCTGAAGGCTAGACCGTCCCGTGTGGTTACCGGGGAGGCGGGTTTTGGTTCGTCCTTCTCGGCCGGGTCCTTCGCAGGACCCAGCTTCCGACGGAGGACGCTTCCTTCAAAGGATGCAGACCCTGAATTGAGACAGAGCCACTGACGTCTCTGAGCCGTTTGTCAGAAAGGGACGTTGCAATATGCTCACTGTCACTGACACTCCTGTGGTCAGGAGTGTGAATTGCAACCTGCCAAATTGACCGACGGCCTTCCAATTTTTCCATCACCATTAAAAAAATAAAAAATTAAAAAAAACGTCAATGACTGGAAATATCCAGTTGGAGCGACCTCTGATGTATATGTATTAGGCTTTACACGATCACGTGAGGAGCAATATTTAAATTACTTGTTTATGTCGATGGGGGGGGCAGAGGCGGAGAGGCATCCCCGAAATATACGGGACAAAGTGAAGTGCGTCTCGTATCAGTTCATTACGGGACAGGTTTTTTAGTTGCCAAATGTGGGACAATCGCGTATTTTACGGGAGTAGACCACAGACGGAAATCAAATGAGGTTTTGTCATTTTCCCTAAAAAACGGGACGAATTGTGTCCCGGGAGGGATTTTATTTTTCCCGGGACAGGTGGTGAAAAAAGAGAACAATTCTGGGAAAAACGGGATGGGTGGCAACCCTATAGCATCTGTTTCAGAGTTTGCTTTTCTTTTTCTTTCTCCGCGCTGCGTTTCTTGAACTCGACATGCTCCTCCGTGTGAATCTTTTCCAAGTGACTGATTAAATCTGCCGCGTTGAACCCCGCGAGGTACTGTAGCGTTGCATATATTGCAGATAGCTCGTGCTAAGTCTGTTTCTCTCACTTTGAAAAACTTCCACACCTCCGACATGTTTGTTTGTGTCGCCCATGGATGTTGCAGTCGTGAAGATTCAAAGAAACTTTATTGTCCGTCACATAGCGACAGTACTCAAAGCAGGAAGAGGCTCGAAGACGAAAATGAGTTTTTTTTTTTAATCATGAATCATTAGCTCTCGGATACAAACAAATAAACATGTCGATGCTGTGAAACTACTTTGGAGTAAATGAGACAGATGAAAACAGTTTCAACACAACCATGACGTCATTGATCGGATCGGTGATTTATGACATGATGCCCGATCACGAACATTTCAAAAAATGCCAAATATCAGCCGATCCGATATAGCCGATATGATCGGTGTAAAGCCTAATATGTATATATATACATGGATATTGGCTGCCCGAATGCACTGCTGTGTAATTTGTGTAATGGCAATATAAGGAAGTCTGAGGCTGACGCTGGGCTCTGTCTGCTCCTCAGAGTGACCTTCTGTGCAGAACACGCTCGCAGGAACGCCATGGCTCTCCGGGCCCAGATGAGGAAGTCCCTGTCCAGCCCCTCCCCGGAGGCCCTGCTGTCCCAGCTCAGCTGCTACAACCGAACGGAGACGCACAGCATGGATGGCGTGGACTGCTCCGAAGCCAGCCGGGCCCTCGGTATGTCTCCGAAAGCCGGCAGGGTCACACATCTCCACCCGTGTCGTGGCGAGGCCGATTCTGACCGTCCGTCCTGTTGACACAGACGAGGACAGTCTGAGCGAGGAGGAGGAGCCGGCGCCGCTGGTCCTGGACCAGACGTGGCGAGGAGAACCAGACAGCGACGCAGACAGTGTGGACAGCGACCACGAGGACCCTCTGAAGTAAGACCAGTGCTCGGGCCCAAGCTGAGTTTATCCCACCGCTTTGAGTCTTTCACCTTGGTTCAAGGCGGAAGATCGAGCTGAAGTCCCTCCAAATCTCTTCACCTCTCTCTCTCTCTCTCTCTCTCGCTCTCACTCTTGCTCTCTCTCTCTCTCTCCATGCGATCGACCGGTAGAGTCGCATGTGCTGAAAAAGTCCATGGCTTCGGGGTGACTTCCATATCATGCGGCCCCATAGAGCATGCTTGCGCAGAGGTGTTACTTCCCATCATGCCTCTGTTACTCACGTGATGCGTATCCGGCAATCAGAACAAGCCGAGACAGCAGCACGCAACAACGTTGTGATGTCAGGCTGGAAATATAAAACTCTTGTCTGGGAATTTTCTGGCCTTTCTACATTTTTTAGAAAGATTAAAAGTCCAGGAGCTAAAAATATAATAGAACGATTTAATATGAACCATGTTTCAGGTCACAGTCGTCCTGTCAGGCGTAGTTGTTTGTTGTTGTCTTTTTGTATTGCAGTCTGTGGGGGGTGGGGTGCTTTTCGGGCCAGGTGGGGTTTTGGCTGCAGTACTTTGAGTGGCCACTGGGAAAATAATCACCGCACCAACATATGGCTAGTCTGGTATCCAGTTCTTATATAATACATTCATGGGTTTGACTGAGGGTTCTTTGTTTCTGAATTGGTTTCTAATTAACTGACCTGCTGTGCTCCAGGCAGCCACTGAGGGCACTGTGGGGCTCTGGGGTCTGTAGTTCTTCTGAGTCGTGTTAGTGTTGGGCTGCTAAAAGGAAACTACAAAATAACAAATTACTGTGCGTGCATATTTCTGTACTTCATCTCACCGGAAACCCCTCCCCAAAAATGTCATCTAGCGCAAAGGATTTCTGAGATGCCAAAGTTTAAAACCATAATGATGGCCAGCAGGGGGAGACAGACGTTTGTTAAATACAGAGGAGCCACTCTGCCTCATTTACAGGGACTGTAGCTTTAGCCTGGTGTGATGCTGCTGATGTTTACACACACACACACAAGTGTATGACGTATATAAATGTAAACCTGTAGATGTAAATAATTCTATTATTGTCTAGTGACACATGTTGTGTGTGTGTGCCAGACATGCAGGCGTGTACACGGCGGAGGAGGTGGCGCTCATCACCCGGGAGAAGCTGATCCGGCTGCAGTCGCTCTACATCGACCAGTTCAAGCGTCTGCAGCACCTGCTGAAGGAGAAGAAGAGGAGGTACCTGCACAGCCGCAAGGTGGAGCACGAGACCCTCGGTGAGAGCCGCGCTGTCGGTCCGCATATGTGTCTGTGTGGTTTGCGTCACCCTGTGTGATTACTGTCATGCTATGAGTGCTTTGGTTGCAGTTCATTCGCCGAGAGAGGAGCTGAGGTGGTGCAGGCTAATCGTGTGTGTGTGTGTGTGTGTGTGTGTGTGTGTGTGTGTGTGTGTGCGTGTGTGTGTGCGTGTGTGTGTGCGTGTGTGTGTGCGTGTGTGTGTGCGTGTGCGTGTGCGCGTGCGTGCGTGCGTGCGTGCGTGCGTGTGTGTGTGTGTGTGTGGCAGGCAGCAGCCTCCTGACGGGACCCGAGGGTCTGTCGGCGAAGGAGCGGGATGACCTAAAGAAGCTGAAGGCCCTGCGCCGGTACCGCCGGCGCTACGGCGTGGAGGCGCTGCTGCACCGACGGCTGAGAGAACGGAGGCAGGCCGTGAGCGAAGGTGCCCCCCAGGTAGCTGCTCCCCACCTGGTGACCACACACACAGAGCCAGAGGTGGCAAAAGTATATATTTGGTACTTAAGAGTACTCATACTTAAAAATAGTATCAAAAAAATATATATAGTAATAGTAAAAGTACTGATTCAACTCCTTTACTCAAGTAAAGGTAAGAAAGTATAGGTTTATTTTACTTTGTTTTAAAAACACACTGAACAGTGACTCCAAAGCCGAGGTAAAATAATACCCTTCTACAATATGATGCACTTTTATATTGAACAACACTACAATATTGTTCAAATAGCCACCACTGCAAGCAACAACAATTATAACATAATAAGTTAATTACTTTTAACAGAATTTGCGTCTTAAAAAAAAAAAAATTAAAAAAAATTAACAAGCATTGTTTACCAATGTCAGAAGTAGAAAGTACAGATATTTGTGTACAAATGTAGGGAGTAAAAGTAAAAAAAAAAACAAAAACAAAAAAGAAATACCCAAGTAAAGTACAAATACCTGAAAAATTTGTATATCATAAGTACTGAAAATATAAACGTTTTTTATGTATTATTACTGAATAAGATGGACAAGATGATTATTATTGCCACGGGGTCGTGGTACCGGTTCCCTTTGTGACATCACAGTGGGCTGATTTCCACAGTGTTGTAGTGGAGTGGCAGGTAATTAAAGGACGGACTTCTCACCGTGAGACTTGGGCACAATGTGGGAGCGGGGAGGATCCCAGCAGACGGGTGGATGAGGTCAGCGGTGGTGATGTTGGACCACCTGTGCTTGTGTTGCAGTCCTACAGCAGGAGCGTCCAGGAGAAGTGCGTGTCCTTCGTGGAGGGAGCCAGATGTTCCAACCCCGTCCTGCCCATGACCCGACACTGCCTCTCACGTATCCTCTTACTTATGACCCCAATGTGACCTTTAGCCCACACAAACACACACACACACACACACACACAAGTGTATCAGAAGGTTCCATAACCCGCTTTCATAATTCACGTAGAACCTCACACTGTCTGCGAGTCTTCGATCTCCACGAAGGCACTTGAAGCGTCATGAACGTTTAAATAAAGTTTCAGAGTTTTCGTCTCCGCTCACTGATCCAACAGCCTCCCTCTACTTCTACAACCACCTCTGATCCTGATACCACCTCTGATACTCAATACTGATGGTCATATTCTGATACTGATTCTGATAGTCTGATGGCCCAGATCAAGACCAGCTGCTGCCAGTAGCTTCTGGTTTCAAACAGGGCCTACAACAACTCCTTCCTGTGGTCTGTGGATTTTTCCCAAAGTTCCCAAGGGTCAAATCTGTTCAGTTGGAAGGAACACACTGCCTCCTTACCAACAATGCACCTGTGTAGCGCCTGTGAAGTACCTGTGGTTTCCAGGGCTGGTTCTGTTAACACGACTAGCTTCTGCACTGATGCTTCTCAGTCCACCGTCGCTTGTTGTTGTTGTTGTTGTTGTTGTTGTCTTCATGGTCATGTGACTCGGCCTTGACCTCACCTCCAGACATCCGCCAGGACGCCAACCAGGTCCTGTTCAAGTCGTGCCCAGGCCTGAAGGACGTGCCGTGCGAGCGCACCGTCCACTTGGGCCAGTCGGCCGACCCCCGCTGCCCCCTCCACCTCACCCTACCGCCCCCCATGTACCAGCCAGAGCAGGAACTGCCCCCCCCGCAGGTCCAGCTGAGCAGCAGCGGCGCCGCCAGGGAGCTGTACCTGAGCGCCGCCGAGCTGCAGCCCACCGAGAGCCTCCCCCTGGAGTTCAGCGACGTACGTGCTGCGCCGAGTGGGCGGGGCTCTGCTAGTCCAGCCCAGGGGTGGGCAAACTGTTCGACCGGGTGGTGGGGCCGCGATGGGTTTTAAAATTTGACAGAGGGAGCAGGAGCAGATGGGTGGAGTGTTTTGGTGACCCACCTCATAGGAGGAAAAAAAATTTATCATGGGATGTGTTGAAAACGTGCTTTAGTGTCAATTGAAAACGAACAGAAGCAAAGTTACAACAAAATCAACTTCTTTGAAGCCCCACGGTATTTAGCTCTTTACTGAAATGACTCTTAAGACACTGAAAAATTGATGAAATGTAGATACTTTATTGCTTACTCACTATTAAAATAATTTCCTCAAGTTCACGGGCCGGATTAGAGAGTTTAACCGGGACGCATATGGCCCCCTGGGCCGTAGTTTGCCCACGCCCGGTCTATCCTGTCGCAGCTGAGTGTGGTTGTGACGGGAGCCTGTGTCTGTTGGTCCAGGACCTGGACGTGGAGGGTGACGGCATGCAGGGCCCGCCCTCGCCGCTGCAGTTTGACACGGCCCTGGCGCTGGAGGACCAGACCATCCGAGCCATCGCTGAGGCGCCCATGGACATCCTGACGGCAGACGACCCCGAACAGGCCGAGCTGGATGCCATCATGGCCGACCAGGTCCACCCCTAGTTTTAAACGTCCTGAGCTCAAAATGTTTGAAAATAAATCTTGCCATTCTGAAAGTTGTCCTGGTCACGTGGTTTTTCACTATAAAACAATACACAGCCGGGCTTGTCACGCTGGTCCGTTGTCATCTGCCTGTAGAACATCTCACCACCACCAGCACCACCTGACGCCTGGTTGAAGGGCCTCAGCAACGGTAGAATAATGTGACTTCAGAGCAGGGGTGGGCAAACGTTTTGACCGGTGGGCCACAATGGGTTTTATTCTTTGACAGAAGGGCAGAAGGAGATGGATGGTGTTTTGGTGACCCACCTCATAGGAGGAAAAAATATATCATGGGATATGTACAAAACATGTTGCTTTAATGTCAATTGAAAATGAGCAAGAGCAAAAGCAAAGTTACAACAAAATCAGTATTTAGCACTTAATTGAAATGACTCTAAAAACACTGAAAATAATTAATGAAATACAACTATTGTATGACTTACTGACTAGTAACATAGTTTCTTCAAGTGCGGCAGGCCAGATTAAAAAAAACTTTACAGGCAGCATATGGCCCCCGGGCCGTAGTTTGACCATGCCTGCTCTAAGTTGTTCCGTTTGTAAGGTATGAATCCGAAAAGTGTCAGTCCCTAACTGCCACCACGTTTTGAGGGTTTCACTTCTTCAATACCCTGCAACCTGAGAGACCAAACATCATGCTCAGCACTGAAAAAAATGCCCAGCCACAGAAGATTTTTCATCTGTTTCTGATGTTGCGTCTGTGTTCAGAGATACGGGTCTCAGTAGGTTGACTTGCCATTGCAATTACAAGTTACCCTATTGAAAATATAATAGTAATTGAACAATTTCGAGTAATGTAACTAATTACATTTGATGTATTTATTTATTTTTTTACTTTCAATAATCGCTCAGAGTACTCTCCTCAGAGGGACAATTCCACCGGCAGACGATCAGTAGGTGGCGCTGCAGTTCTCAACTTGACAGGAGAACCAATCAGAAGCGTCAGAAGAGTATCAAACTTTCATCTGTGGAGGGAAACAGAAAAGCACGGCTCTACTGTCAAGCCAGTGCAGGAGAAAACCAGTGAAAGCAACACGAATAAAGCCCAGCCTTTTGAGTAAAAATTGATCAGACACAATTAAAATTTTGATCATGAATTCACAAGCAGCTCATTCCATTGCACATTTTCCAAGTAATACAACTGATAACAATTATGCTTAGTTTGTAATTAAATTACGTCACGACTGTGTCTGACTGGAGATGCGCACGCAGCTGTGCGCCTGCCACGGTGTGTTCGGTGAGACTGGGCCAGCCTGCGAGCAGCCAGCGGGGCGGGCACAATGACGTCACTCCGCTCCGAGCCCAAACACTGAGTTGAGGGCCGAGGCTGCGGGACGGAACCAGCGGAGAGAGAGAGACTGCGGCCGGCTTCACCATGAACCCGCAGCGGACACAGCGGCCCGCTGCCACCGGCTGAGGTGAGTGCAGCCGCCGAGCCGGGCCCGCGGCCGGTTGTCAGCCGGTCGGAGGAGCTACGACACCGGCCTCATTGATTTGGCGTCGCCCGGTGATGGGGTTGGGGGTGGGTGGGCTGCGGTTGGGATGTGGAGTCTAGAATGCGGCCTGTCTCCGGGCTTTTCACCGAGTGGTTCGTCGGTCCGGGGGTACCGGGAACTCGGCGAGGACCGGGCCGCGGCTGGTCCGCTCGGGACAGGTTGTCGGAACCCGTCCTGACGACGGCACCACCCGGGGCCGTCGGCTCAGCGCTAACCGCCGAGTCGGTGATGCTAACCGGCTAACGCTAAACATCCGGGCCGAGACCGCAGGGAGTGGGGGAGCCGCTGAAACCGGTTCTGACGGTCCACTGGAGACCCGGTTCTGACGCGGTGTCATGACGGTGTTACAACGGACCAACAACACAACACACTAACATAGTGGTCAACTGTTAAAAAGAGCCAACCCCATCCAGCTACACAGTCATCTAGTCATCTCGGCTGTGTGTGTGTGTGTGTGTGTGTGTGTGTGTGTGTGTGTGTGTGTGTGTGTGTGTGTGTGTGTGTGTGTGTGTGTGTGTGTGTGTGTGATCTTTGCGCTGTTTGACAGTGAACCGGTTTATCCCGGGATAATCTGCGCTCTAAAGCCTCCAGCCAGGTTTAAGGTGTTTGAACCCGTCGGACTCGAACAGGAAGTGAAACTGTGTTGACTGTGTTCATGTGGGAAATGAACAGATGGTGGTGATTCGCTACAAAACATCATGTTAGTCATGGCTCCAAATCGGCTCTGGTTCTGTGGTTCTGGTTCCGGTCTTCCTTCTGATGTAACAAAAACTTCCGGATTGATGTTAATCCAGATTATAATGAGGATTAAAGGGGCTGGGTGGAGAAGCTATTCTGTGACACTATCGATTGTCGGTCCTGATGGGTCGTGTCGTCAGTGATGGGGATGTTGTGTAACTGCGGACAAATACCTTCGAGGTTTTTGGGATGATTTTGTATTGTGATTATTAGGCGGTGATTGTTGAACTCGTGGTTGTAGAGGACTGCAGCCTGCTGCTGTTGTTGTTGTTGTTGTTCGTGGAAGACACACAACGTCTTGTCCTGTGTCATGTGAGACATCCAACAATGAGCTCATGGATGGTCGCAATAAGAGTTGTTCTCAGACAGAAGGACAGACTGATGGAGGGTGACTGGTCTCCTCGCAGTCTCCTGGACCAACCGGGGAGCCCCACAGCTGAACTCCAGGTGCCCCGGGACATCACTTCCTGCCTGGTCTGAGGAAATGAAGACGTCTTCATCCTTCCATCCTGGACTCCTCCACCTCACCTCCTCTCCTCTCCTACCCTGAAGCTGCTTCTGTGAGTCCCTGTGAAGCTCCGTTACCTTCAACTCACTGCCTGCAGGACCAGGTTAAGGGTCACACCTGCACCATAGTGTGTTTCAAGCAGGTCAGAGAGTTGTGTGTGCATGTGTGTCTTGTGTTTTTGGAGTCTGTCCACTGTTGTCGCTAGTGTTGTTAGCGGAGTGTAGCTGTGGATTGCTATTCTAAGTGCTAAAAGCCAACAAAAGCGCATTCCGAGGTGAAGATCTCATCTCAGGGGTTCAGGTTCTAGGTTTACCTGGTCCAGCTTGGACTCACCTTGTGGTCCATCGCTGGATCCTGGATCTTGGTCAAGACTTTGGCATGTGGCCTGATCCAAGGAACCTGGTCAAGACCTCAGAATGTGACCCTATCCAAGGAACCTGGTCAAGACCTCAGAATGTGACCCAATCCAAGGATCCTGGTCAAAACCTCGGAATGTGGCCCAATCCAAGGAGCCTGGTGAAGACCTCAGAATTTGGCCTGATCTACAACAGGGTCAGAGGGACATTGTCCTGTCCTTGTCCCACCAGATCGTGACCTACTCCAAGACGCGTCTCCAAAACCTGAGTTCAGTCTGACTGACCTTCAGCGGCTTAAGGTCCATGTGGAGCACTACCACCACAGAGATCAGAACCACACTGGCTCTGACTGGCCGGCTGTCGACTCGCTGGGTAGCAGAACCAGAAGTCCCGCCCACCTGACTCTGATTGGTCCCAGATGTTCTGCTAACAGACGCCACGTCCACAGTTCCTGGAAAACGCCTCTGGCTGTTGAATGTTGATGAATCAACGTCTGGCACTGATGCACCCGCTAGTCACATGATCAGGGATCAGCTGATGAGCTGATGAAACACATCGAGCATTGAGCAATATCTGATAGGAAGTGAGAGAAAGAGGCAGCGCAGGCTTCCTGTCCAAAGAGGAAGTGGAGCACAGCTGCTTTGTCCTCCAACTGCTGCTCTTCTACGATGTTCAGGCACCATCTCAGTCGATTTGATTGGGCTCCGTTCATCATTGTACTTTTAAGTCAAGACTCAGAGTTGACTGAACTGGTTCAAACCAGTTCAGGCTCAGTCACCTCAGGATCAGACTGGGAGTGTGAGTGCTGGACCTCCTACCTGGAAAAACCTGCATGGGTTCAGCCAGTCAGAACACAGATCTGATTGGCTCTCTACAGTTGGCTCACGCTAGCTCCGCCCATTTCCTGTTAGCCTTGCAATTTGTTTTATCACAGGTCCCCTTGGCTGTAGCTCCACCCCCGCCAACCCTCCAGTAGCTCCGCCCACACGTTCCTGCTCCGGATCCAGATGAGAACCCTAATGTTTGGTGGCGTTCCATTAATAGGACTTCCTGCTGCTCACAATTTGGGACAGGAAGTAGCTCCAGATTGACTTGACCTCTGGAGCCGGGAACTACTTCCTGTCCAGACATGAAGCCGAGAGCCGTAGGGGCTCGTCTCAAACAGGAAACCTGAGCTTCC
>NW_027466069.1:8240000-8282500 GCF_046127955.1 Nelusetta ayraudi | reverse complement strand
TTTACTGATGTAACAACATTATTTCTGGTTCGGCCTGAGCGTGAAGCACTGCTGAACCTTTTGGTCTTCAGTTTAGCAGCAGCAGGTAGTTTGGTTGACGTCGTTGGAATCAGTTGATTCAAGTTTAATCGATTGATTAGAGTCAATTGAATTGAGAATCGTTTGATTAGAGAGTAATTTGAACCAAGAATCGATTGATTAGAGAATTGCTTTAATGGAGAATTGTTTTTGATTTGAGAATCGTGTGATTCGAGACTCGTCTGAATAGTGAATGGATTTTGAATGGAAGGGTGAGACAGCCAGAGATTGACATCCCTGGACAGGAAGAGGAGTTTGGAGGAGAAACCTCTGAAGCTGTGGTTGTGTCTGCAGGGTGGACGGGAAGGAGGTGCTGCACCTCCCTCAGCGCCGACTCTCTTTCGACTGCAAGGCCTCCAAGTTCAGCCAGCAGAGCGACATCCTGGCCGTGGAGAAGGTGAGTGAGGGAGAGATGGAGGGACACTGGCCCCGATTGGTCTGCTGACAGGAGGTCCTGACTGTTGTTGGTTCTGCAGGGGTCCGGCCGCATCAGCAAGATCACCTCGGAGGAGAACCTGTCGGAGTCTGTCCACTTGCAGCGCTTCGCAGGTCCAAACACACATTCACACACACACACACACACACACACACGCACACACACACACACACACACAGACCTCCTGACCTCCAGAGTCGGTTCTGGTCTCCCTGGGACTGAACCGGGTGTCCTCTACCCCTCCCTCCACAGGTTCTGGAGCCTCCACCTACACCCTGGACAGTGGCATCGGTACCTTCCCGCTGCCTGATTGCAGCGGCGGTGCCGCCGCCGCTCGAGGTCTGTCCAAGATGAGGGGCGGCGCTGAGCATTCGGGCTCACCGGGCCGGGCCGGCCGCCGGGCCAGGACCCTAGACCGCGAGCTACCCGTCCAGGAGGAGGGAAGCTCTGCCCACATACAGACTGGCGCCGGCGTCCAATACGGCCCGTCTGGCGCCGTCGTCGTCCGAGAAGGTGACAGACGGAACCTGCCGGCGCCACCTGCTAGACCTTCATCGGGTCGGGCCACAGGAGAACCTCGCTGCTTCTCGCTAAACAACTCTGCTCTTGTCTTGTCTTGTCCCAGACAAAGAAGCTCACGGGACCAACATGTTCTCCCAGCGCACCAAGACCTGGACCTTCCCCAACCTGAAGGCCCCGGCCGGTCCTGCTGAAGTCTACCTGGCGGTGGAGGAGGAGGAGGAGGAGCCAGTCTCCTTCGGCTCGCCCTTCAGAGCGGTACCGCTTTGATTCTTGTTAGTGTGTGGAACCAAGAGAGAACAAAGCGAGTACATGATTTGGAGAGTGATCTGTGAGGTTCTGACCGGGATCAGGATCAGGGTTAGAATCAGGCTTAAGATCAGGATCAAGGTCAGGACCAGAATCACGATGAGGATCAGGATCAGGAAACTTCAGAGACTCGACACCAGGGGTGGGCAAACCTTTTGACTGGTGGACCACAATGGGTTCTAAAATGTGAGCCGGGGCAGGAGCAGATGGATGGAGTGTTTTGGTGACCCACCTTATAGGAGGAAAAAACATATCATGGGATGTGTAGAAGACATGTTGCTTTAATGTCAACTGAAAATGAACAAAAGCAAAGTTACAACAACATCAGTGTCTCTGAAGCCCCACATTATTTAGCTCTTTATTGAAACGACTGAAATTACTTAAAACACCGAAAAACAGATGAAATACAGCTATTTTGTGTCTTACTTATGACTTACTATACGATATAATTTCTGCGGGCCAGATTAAGAAGCTTAACGGGCCAGGCCGCATATGGCACCCGGGTCGTAGTTTTGTCTGCTGTCTTGCCTTTTCAGTGGCTGCTGCCGTGGTCTTACTTCCTTACATAAGGCCTCGAAATAATTCATCAGCTGGCCGTGAAACATTTAGAGCCACTTGGATTGTTGCGTAAGACGGACCAACGTGACCCCCCCCCCCCCCCCCCCTTCCCCCGTGTGTTGCTTCCCTCTGCAGAGCCTGAAGGCCAGTGGGCCGCCCTCCTCCAGCCTGCCCGTCCCGGCCCAGGGCCCGGGGCTAAGCCGCCGTGGGAAGACTCGCGCTCCCACCGTCCCCGAGGTGAGCCGGGAGGCGGGGCTGGAGCTCCTGCGGGAACGGCCAGAGGAGGCGCTGTCCCCGAGTCGGCCGCAGGTTCTGGAGACCCCCGAGTCCCTGAGCGACTCTCTGTACGACAGCCTGTCGTCCTGCGGCAGCCAGGGCTGAACCCCACCCCCCACGCCCACTCCACGCCGTGATGATGTCATCTGATCAGCTGATAATGATGATGAGGCTCAGCTGCGACTGGAAGGTGGATGGATGGACAGATTGATTGATGGATGGATGGACAGACAGACGTCTCAGGATCAACGGCCGTCAAGCTCCAGCTCTCCTGTACAGGACTGCAAACGCATGACTAAGCTCACCTTTAGCACACCCTGCTGGCCACCGCCGGGGAAACAACGTATGGAGAACTTCGGCCGGTGCTTCACCGCGTCGTGTATAAAAAAAAAAAAAAGATGAATGTTCATGTCTGTGATTCTTCATCGCGTCATCACAGTTTGAAATGTAGGAGCATCGTTTTGTTTGGAGTCATACTGCATTTAAAGGTAATATATACCAGCAATAATGACATGAAAGAAGGGGAGGAGGAGACGCTGTTCAATGAATATTTCTATTATTTATTTATTTGAATGTTCTTTTGTAATCTGTGTAAAAAAACAAAACAACTGCAGTCTATTGGCCAGGTAGATTGGGTTCATATCCGTCGCTGTTTGTTCTGTAGCCAGTAGGGGTCGTACGTACCTTCTGACATTTTTCAACTTTATAATTAAAAGGCTTTGATTTGTCTCAGTGGCTTCTGGGTTCTTCTCACTGAGCAGCAGCAGAAACGGTGGGAACCACTGAAGACATTGTTTGCACTTACTCAGAGTAAATGTCTCGTGGGCAACACGGTAGCGCAGTGGCCAGTGCTGCCGTCTCGCTGCAAGAAGGTTGTTGGTTCGATTCCTAAGCCTTTCTGTGTGGAGTTTGCATGTTCTCACTGTGCCTGTGTGGGTTCTCTAGCTTCCTCACACAGTCCAAAAACATGGAAAGTGAATTGAGAACTCAATACTAAATAATAAAAACTTTAATATTAAATATTAAAGACTAAATTGTGCGTAGGTGTGTGCTCGCCCTTTGTGTGCGGGAGAAAGCGGGTATAGAAGATTTATGCATCATTTAAACTGACTCACTCGCTTTTCCAGATGTTGAATTGCATCATTTTGATCGATTTGAGCCATGAAGTGAAAAAGACTTGATTGATTCAACACATTTATTTCAGCAGTTGTATCAAATGATTGTTAATTTAACACGGAGGAAACCTTCACAAATTTCACACTTGCAAAACATCTTCATATCGTTGTTTGGCAAAACTTATTTCTAGACAAGAAAACAGAAATTTAGAGCAGAGTGGAGCTTCAGCGGCTGACCACTGGGTGGTGTAACTCCCCGTCCACCGCTGAAATCAGTCAATAATCGCAACTAAAATCGAAGTCTGCGTCAGATCATATGACCCTGGAAAGGAGCCAATCAGTTTGATTTATGGCACTGATAAAGAACAAAGTCTCAGCTTCACTGGGGGAAGCAGCGCCCCCCTACAGGCCAAACACTCACTGCAGCAGGGTAGGATGGGCGGGCCGGGGGACCAGTGAGATCACAAACCTACATTCAACCCTTGTTACATTTCAAAATTAAACTAATGCTCCATAAAGTAAGACGACAAAAGGAAGTTAACTCAATATATCTGAAGACAGGAAGTGAAGCAGCAGCAATCCCATCCCATCACCTCTACTTCCTCTCCTTCTTCTTGTCCTGAAAAACAAACAGGGGTCTCCATTTAGCGAACAAGATGAGAAGAAACTTCCAGTGTGAAGTTTAAGTGACGTAATCTACAGTGCTCCTTCGCGTGGAGCTCACTTTTCTGAGAACAAGGATGGTGATGCTACCTTGTCATTCATGGCGAGGATGACCATGAGTTTCCTGAAGATGGTGATGAAGTCCAGGAAGAGGTCCACACAGTGCCTGGAGGAGCAGAACACACGCTGGAGTCAACTACTGCGCTTGTGAGAATGACCAGCAAGGTGTGAGAAAGTGAGAGGTGGCGTGACCAGCAAGGTGTGAGACTGGGTGTGACCAGCGGGTGTGACCAGCAAGGTGCTAGAGTGGAAGTGACCAGCAAGGTGTGAGACTGGGAGTGACCAGCAAGGTGTGAGAGTGTGAGAGTGGACGTGGCCAGCAGGTTGTGAGAGTGGGCGTGGCCAGCTGGGTGTGAGAGTGGGCGTGGCCAGCTGGGTGTGAGAGTTCGTGTGACCCGCAAGGTGTGAGTGGTCGTAACCAGCATGGTGTGAGAGTGGGCATGACCAGCAGGTGTGAGAGTGAGCGTGTCCTCCTCACCACACATAGTCCTTGTCTCCGTGCTCGGCCTTCTCGATGATGAGCTGGGTGTCAAACAGCACAAAGCCGCACATAATGAGCAGTCCCAGGTACATGTGAGCCTGTGGAGGACATCAGAGGACAGTGTTCAAAATAAGGGGCGGGGACCTCAGGGGATGGGGGTGACGACAACCGTCAGCAATTGGCTGCTACCTTGAAGAGGAGGAGGGACCCGAAGAAGATGTTCATGAGGGACACGAGGAGCAGGAGGGACAGGCCGGACATCAGCATTCCTGAGGAGAGGCCACCACAGTCAGTCCCAGTGTTTGTGTGTGTGTGTGTGTGTGTGTGTGTGTGTGTGTGTGTGTGTGTGTGTGTGTGTGTGTGTGTGAGAGAGAGAGAGACTGCACCTCCTAGGAAAAGGTAGCTGCGGCGTTTAGCGTAGAGAGCACTGAGTGTGAAGCAGACAAAGATCACTGAGGTTCCCAGGAAGGCCGTCACAATGATGCTGAGGAGACAGACAAGACAGACGTTAGTGTCCGCTACACACGTTGCAGCCATTAGACCACACCCCCCTGACCCCTGACCCTCACCTGGGATTGACAGCGATGACAAAGTCCATGGTGGGACCAAGGCCGAGGCCTGGGGAGGAAGAGCAATCGTGACACTTGTTGAAACGCTTAATCTTCATTATCATGGTCATCATGGTCATGATGGTCATAGTGGTTATGGTGGTCATACCTGTGAGGAAGGCGAAGCCAGCCAGGATGGCCAGTCTCTTGCTTTCCGTCTGAGGGCTGTGAGGCGTCGAGGCGAGCCAGATCATCAAGGCCAGCGAGCCGAGTGCAGACAACAGCCCCCCCTGTTGGTCAGGATAGAACACACGCGTGAGTCCCGGAGTGCCTGCGAGTCTCTTCCTCCTCCTGTTGTCAGCTGGATCATCAGATCATATGATGTCCACCTCAGCTGCTTCACCTTGAAGATCTGTCATTCTGTATTTTGATCTTCCTTCACGCAAACAGAAGAAGCTGCGCGTTTGTTTTTTGTTGTTGTTGTTGTTGTTGTTGTTGTTGTTGTTGTTGTTGTTTTTTTAGGTATCGGGATTCGGGTCTGTGGGATTAGACTGGTGTGGACACACTGAGCAGCTGCAAGACCCCAAAACACCCACAAACGGCAAAAGCCCTGATGACCAAGAGCAGGTCTTATTGGAACGGCAATCACACAACCCCATTCGGACCCTGGTCCCACCGTGCCAAGGTGCTGAGGTCAGCAACACGCGTCCTCACCTGGAAGAAGCGGGTGACCACGTGAACGTAGGACCCGGTGGCGGCCACCAGCATGCACAATGCCAGGCTGGAGTACACATTTTTCAGGTGCTGCTGCGTGGACTGGGATCTGCAACACACACACACGTGTCAACCATCTGCACGCCAACACACAGTGAGCGCAGGGGGCACGGAGCCATACGCACATCTGGGAGAAGGTGAACAGGGCGTCCAGGTTGATGTTGCGATCAAACACGTTCATGGTGAAGCCCGGCAGGAACTCCTCGAAGTCACGTCTGCACAAAGCAAAGTCCAAAGAGATAAACGACATTCATGTTGTCAACAGGTGTTAAAGCAGCAGCAGCAGCAGCAGCAGCAGCAGGTGCCATGTGTCTCCCCCTAATGTGTGTTCTCCCGCAGTGAGGATCTTGGCTCACCCGGCCTACTTACAGCTGTACATAAACATCGAGAACGAAGGTTAGGTAAAAACACGATGGGAGAGAGAAAATGGACAGGTGAACGAGGTTGGGATCGAACCCAGCTCCTCTAAAGCCAGTATGACAAGTACTGTACTGTGGATTCCGCTTTGTCCCATATGCTAAATTAATGCTTCTAACAAGCCCATTATAGGGTAGACAGCGAAAAGCGGCCGTGGCCAGGATCGAACCCGGCACCGCTGGCACCGCTGGCACCGCTGGCACTGCAGTCCCCGGGCATATCGACTGAACCCAGTTGACATGTAACTCTGTGGGAGCCAATGACAAATACTGTGGATTCCACTTCACCCAGCATGCTGTAGGAATGCTTCTAACAAGCCTACTTCTGGGTGAAATCGAAAAATAAAGGCATCATCTGAAAGCTGTGAACTTAGAAAACACATGTCAGGGCTGGGACACACGGACGTACGCTGGCCGCATATTAATCTAATAAAAGGACAGTGGTACATCACGTACGGTGGATTAATAGCAGAGGGTTGCAGTTAGTTTTGTTTTGAAAATTGTTAAACGAACACATTTCTGAGTAAAAATTAAAGATATTGAGGAATCTCACTATGTAACATTTGCCCTTGTCTTCGAAGAGCTGTACAAGTCTCTGAAATGGCCAAAAAAATAATTTTGTTCACCAAAATCTTTCATGCCATACACTAAGTTTGACTAAGACTGAGTAAAGGGCTTGGGAGTGACAGGGATTTAAATATTGTATGGTAATAGATTTGCGCAGGGTAATTGTTGGGCCTATCGGGTTCATTTTTCAGAACTTGAAAATTAAAACCGGTATCCGTGTTTGTGTCGAGACATTCGGAGCATGTTTAGTGTGTCAAATGTGTACTGAGAGGACAATGGCGTTTTTGTCAAAACCTTGTTATGCAAATAGCGCACTCCTGGTTTGGCGGAGGTCAAAGGTCAGAGCGTGCGAAATCTAGGTCTTGATGAAACGAACATGTGGGTTTTTGTCTCATGGCTCTACGACCTTCCGAGTGGCCGCTGGGGTCATTTGAGTTTGTTAGTCTTTTGAGGGGGATTTTGAATGGACTGACTTTAAAAGTCCCTAAAATAAAATAAAAACTGTAGGGATTGACACACTTTTCACTTTTGTGAATACGTTGTCTGTGTAAAACTACATTTTCAAGCCCCTCAAACTTACTGTATTTCCTTTTGTGCTTTTAAAAATTAGTTGATTTTAGCGAAAATGGCGCACTTCCTGTTTGTCAG
The DNA here is from genome assembly GCF_046127955.1 of Nelusetta ayraudi. Taxonomy (NCBI): domain Eukaryota; kingdom Metazoa; phylum Chordata; class Actinopteri; order Tetraodontiformes; family Monacanthidae; genus Nelusetta; species Nelusetta ayraudi. The sequence goes on along the minus strand of NW_027466069.1, from coordinate 8,275,052 downwards.
AGGTCAAAGGTCAGAGGGTATGAAATGCAGGTCATAAACGCTCATCCCGTTTCGGATATTTTTTATTATTGCTATTATTATTATTAGTAGTAGTAGTAGTAGTAGTAGTAGTAGTAGTAGTAACATTTCTCTATAGCACAAACTCTCCGCTAAAACACCTTCTAAATCAACGCCAACTCCACGACTGGAAATGTTTCAACCCGTTTTCTGTTTACTTCTGGGATGTACGGCATAACGTCTATCGGTGCCGTTTCTCCGTCCCTTTTTCTCCCTTACTCTCTGGGGCGAAGCGCACAACCCAGGTGGACAGTGCCACACATCTTGACTATTCTTGTGTGGCTTTCGCAACAACAACAAAAAAAAAACCCCGTTCGTTCGCAATCGACCCATCACTATCAGGGGGTCAAATTGGGGTTCTAATACACGTACGTACAAACAAGCGGAATGATGATAAACACAATTTCGGGTCTTTCCCTGCGATATACGTGCTCTGTTCCAAAGCTGGTCTTATCGCTGGGGCTCAGTTCCTCATAATAATAACAGAGGAGGCTAATCTTTAATCGAAACTGTCTGCTGCCGCTAACCGTGCTCTAATCATCTCAATACACATTGGAATCACACAACTGTAAAGGACCGAACTTGTGGGCGTAGAGTAAATAGTCTCATTGCTTAGTGCGTAGTTAAATTGCATAACGTCGTTAGACAGGGACCGGGTTACAGTTTGGCAGAGCAAGTGTTGAGCTCAGGGTGGCGTAAGAGCTAACGAGCTAACACTGTTGGAATACTGAAATTTAACGGGGACAGTTAACGTTGCTGTTAATGTCCATTACACAATGGAGGCTAAAATTGCAGTTAGCTCTCAGCTACCAGCAGTCAATAAGAGCCTGCTTTAAATACCCATATAATACTCCCAACTAATCTGCGTGTGACTGTCATTTTAGGAGCTAACGCTTCTAGCGAACGAGCGCAAACACGGCGATGCCTGGATTGCTATCTAGCTAGCCAGCTAATTATTAGCCGTCTGCAAGAGCAAAATCCGCGTTTAGTCGTCGGCACCATACAAGCTTCCTGTGGCGGTTGTCGTTGTTCGGAACATGGATCGACGCCACAGGCCAACACGGAGACGTACGTACCTCGAAGCTGTCTTAGCTCTCCGTTGGCTTTCTGTTTCGCTGTGTGACCGCCTCCTTCCTGCTTCACTTTTCACAAACAGGACGTGTCAGTCAGCTCAAATGACGTCACCGGAGAAACTCCCAGAAATGTGTAGTCCTGACCCGCACACAGTTCGAATTCAACGGAACACATTTAGAGTTGACAATCTGTCTGTATAGGATAACTTATCAAGTTCTACTCGTCAGAATTGTTCAACTCCTATTTGTCACGTTTGCCTATTACGTCGAAAAGTTGGTGATTCAGCGGCACTTCCGGTCCACCTAAAATGGCGGATCCGCTTCTGAAGAAATAACTAGTAGAAACAAGTTTCAGCAACGACCGAAGGGGACATTTTCGTTTTACTTGGCAAACATTGGAATTGTCAAACAAATAGAGACCAATTGATGCGAAATAAAGCTTCGCATCAATGATCGACACGAACGTTGTCCTTTGACACTTATAGTCAGTTATTACATAATCATTATTCAGCCGCTTTTATCTCATGTTGCGGCTCCTGTTTTGTTTTTCCCCGTCATTTTGTCCTCTTGTTTTTTTTTGTTTTTTTTTTTATAAATGTGTTTAAATTAAATTTTAAAAACAAACTCCCTCTGTAATCCTCCCTAATTTATTACGACGTGTCAATGTATTTTGCACTACTGAGAAATAAACACAATTGTGTCCAGTTCGTTCCAAACCTTTTCCCATGATTGTGCAGAGCCACAGTGAAGAGGAACACAAACATGTGAATCTCACCTTGTTTATTGAAAATGTTGGCAGCACCATGTCTGGACTTTTGGTCTGGTACACAAACACTTTGGTCACAACTGATAGAAAATCTAAGATTTCACATGCAGATGTCGACTATATCATACATGAAACATTGTAGAAAAAAAGCTCCCGCCCCCCCAAAAAAAACCTAATTTTTTTTTTTTTAGAAAGAAGAAAAAAAAATACTGAGTTGCTTCAGGATGCGATGGTCTGTGAGAATCAGAGTCTTGTTATGTTTAGGCACAGATCTCACAGCCACACAAGGCCAGCTTCCCATAGCGTCAGGCATACAAAACATTGGAGAACAGCATCAGATTTTGGCCAATAAATAAAAATAAAATTGCTCTCACATGATAAAAACAGAACAGGTGATCATTTCAAGTACCAGTGTTTCCTTAGGCACCATCTGACTTTCTGTCAACTAAAACCATGAAGGGGGGAAAAAAAAATAATCAAAAGTGTTGTCACAGCTCACACCAGATAAGGCTACGCTCATTTTAGCAACAGCGACATCCCCGCTGCTGGAGTTACAGTACTGGGTTGCATAGAAGAACCTTTGAAAAATAGATTTCCTTATAAAAACCAAATCAAAAAAGTGTATAAAACTGCTGGAACTTTTCAAAAAAGGAGGAGAGGATGAGTGTATATTTTGTCGCACAAAAGGCACAAGGATGAGATGACAACGACAACAGAGGGGAGTGCCAAGGACGCTGGTTCAGAACCCTAGAGTCCACGCAGCTGGTCCAGCCGGGCGTACACGTCCTCGGCGCCGCTCAGCTCCTCAAACACCGGGAGGAGATTGAGCAGCTCGCCATCTTCCACGTCATCAAACCACGACAGTACGGGAACCTGCAGGGGGAACAACAGAGCGGTGAGATCTGAGTGAGTGACTGACACAGGAATCATTTCTAATCATTGATGAAGTCGAAACCAGCTGATGATGATGATGGTCATGGTGGTGATGATATGGATGGTGGTGATGATGTGGCGTGCTGACTCACGGCATTGTGTGGGTGGAAGATGTAGGAGGCGGGCGAGTTGTCCAGTATCAGGGTCTTGTGCAGGTCTCGGCCCAGCCGGCTCAAGTCTTTGACGTAGCAGCCCTGGTGGAACACACACGACTCCCGGAACAGACGAGTGCGGAACACACCGCACTGGTCCAGCAGGTCTGTCACTGGGTCAGCGTACTGTGAGATGGGGCAGTAGGTGGAGAAGGAGGTGGGGGGGCGGGAGCAAGTGACAGAGGGCTAATAAGACGAGGTTGTGGCTACATGACGGAAAGCAACACACCAGCGCTAGGTTCTGTTAGTCTAACGGCACCAGATCGTGCCAGGCAGTGACTGGAGGCGGAGCTACTGAAACTGAGATTCTATCAGGTAGTAGGGGTTCAGAGCTGAGGATGCTAACAGCTAGCAGGCGAGCTAACCAGGCAGAGAGACACGGCAGGAGGCAGAGTCATATGACAGTGGAGCGTGAATTGACTTCAGGACTTCAGGTTGTGGAGCCCACACTGAGCCCCCAGGACCTATTGACTTTGGGCAGGCAGCTACTGACCTTGGCCAGGCTGGCGGTGAACAGCACACACTCAAACAGCTCGCCCATCCTCTGCAGGAACTCGTCCACGTAGGGCCTTTTCAGGACGTACACCTGTAGACGACACCACACGGCTTCAGGACCTCCACCACCGTCATCAGCATCAGTATCCCAGCGTCCCGCCGCCTCCACCTGCTCGTCCTTCCGTGTGTGCATGTGTGTGTTCATTGGCTGCTGGCGGCCACTTCCTGAAACAAGTAATCGAGAGTAGGCCGAGCCGGCAGGGAACCAGCCTATCCTGGATTACTTGAACCAGGCTGTGGCCCACAGAGGAGGAACCAGGAGATCCAGCTTCACCCATCGTCATGTTCGTCCATCTGGACAGTAGAGGGCCCCGTTCACCCACTGCAAACGTAAGAACGCGCACACACACACACACACACACACACACACAAGTACCTGGTGTGTGGTCCCCTCGATCTCCACAGGAACGATGAAGTCTGCGTTATCGATGGGCTGCAGGAGAACAGAAGTTGTTGTGAGACGCTTCATTGACACACACACACACACAGTAATGACATCACCATTGCGCATCACTACATCACTGCATTACCTTAAAGGAGCTGTGGACCAGTGTCTCGTCCAGGTCAATGACCACACAGATCTTCCCCTGGTCCTGGGCTGTCACCTCAGGGAGAAGGCACGGCTCCTGGACAGACAGACAGACAGACAGACACACACACACACACACACACACACACACACACACACACACACACACACACACACACACACACACACACACAATGACGTCAGGTTAGAACAACTCCTGTGACTCTCTCACTTATTATTCCAGATGTCACATGATGCAAGCAGCCTCATTGATTCATAACAACAGTCTTCACCCCAACGCACACCAGTATGGTCACATGGCCCAGCCTCTCAGACGGACAGCTAAAGATGCTAGCAACAACAACAACAGCAGCAGCAGTAGCAGTGTTACCTTGGCGACCATTCCACTGTCCTGTGAGTCCAGCAGGGGCTGCTGGGACGGCGCCAGTGGTGGCGGTGTCGGCTGCGGTTTGGGCCCATCCTGAGGCTTGAGGCAGCAGAAGAGCGCCTTCAAGAGGTTACAACTCCGCGGCTGCTTGAGCGAGGAGCGGCTCACCTGACCTGCAGGGTGGGTGGAAACGCTTGTGATGTCATCGTGTGAGATTTACAACACAGAGACACACACACACAGGAAATTATGGGGAATACAGCAAAACACAAGCAGCCACCATCTTCATCATCATCTGTTTCAGTGCTGCTGCAAGTTACATAACCACAAAGGGCAGGAAAACACACACACACACACACACACACACACACACACACACACACACACACACACACACACACACACCTGCTAATGTTTAATGTCACATGTGAACAGACCGACATTCTGCAGTCACAACAACAACTCCTCACTACACAATTTTTTGCATAAATACTGACTTTAGTCCGAGGTTCGTGACGTAACACACACACACACACACACACACACACACACACACACACACACACACACACACACACACACAGCAGCGCGTTAACAAACACGCAGTAGCCTGAGCGCCATGTTCGCAGCCAGGTGGCTGACCAATCAGCAGCGTTGCGAGGGGCGTGGCCAGAAGGGGCGTGTCAACAGCGCATTCCGCTGTCAACAGCGCGGCACCAGCGGTGAGGCGCCGCCAACAGCCGCCCACTGGGAACTGCAGGCAATACGGGCACCGCCGCTGGTTCCCAGTTTGAGCTGACAAGCGGGGGTTCTCACTCCCCCGGGTCCGGTCCCCAAGTCAAGTTCCCAAGTCCCGGTCCCGGACTAGCCGAGAGTCCCACAAAACAGAGACACCGAGCGGCGGTTACATAAGAGACGGTGTGGCGGGTCTGTAGGGAGGCTGAAAGGGCGCCAAAGCTCAGCTGTCACACGGGCTTCCTCATCTCTCTCTCTTTCTCACACACACACACACACACACACACACACACACACACACACACACACACACACACACACACACACCTGTTTTCGGGCTCACGTCCTCTTTGTGCACCTGGGTGATAACAGAACTTTCCATCTGACAATGACGGCGGCCAACGAGTCCTCTGCTGGTCGTATCCCGGAGCGCCGGCGAGGGGCATCCCTCATCGGCCCGAGCGGACTCAGCACCAGCACCGACTCAACGTGTCGTCTCCCGGGCTCCCGGACGGCTTGGGCTCGGCTCGTTGCGCGGAGGTTCCGTTACGAAGGCAGAGAGGGTGGTCCGACCCAGGCTGTGTTGGACGGCTGGTGCTGGTAGTGTGTGTGTCGCTCTCACCGCCGAGCATCATCAGCAGCAGCACCAGCAGCGGCCCTCCCGAGCCGTCGTGTTCCTCCTCGCAGCGACAACATGGAGAATCCAGCAGCAGGAAAACAACCGAGGAAATGGGGCACGGGGGTCGGTTTCAAGGCGCCCCTTTACTACACATAAACAACACCGGCGGGAAGAGCAGACGGACGGCCGAAAACTGCCGCTGACCGCTCGTTAAGCCCACTCCGGTAGCGTCAGAACGTAATTTGGGTCGATTCGGGCCGTCGGGCGGCGGTTCTGCTCCTCTCCGACGGTTTGTTTTTCTCCGTTTGGGACTCCGCGGGCGCCTTGAAACGGTCGGCGCTCCGCGATTGGACGCCCTGGAGGAGAAGGGGGCGTGGTCGAGGCATTCCTCCCCGGGCCCGCACGCTCCGCAGCGACACATTCCAACGCTGCTCGTTCCTTTGAGACCGCACCGCACCGCACCGCACCGCACCGCACCTGCCGCTGTCATCCCACTGACTTTAGAGTCGTTTCATATCATCTTTCCTTGGTTTGTGCTGCGCACTACATCGCTGCCCCCGTTAAAAACTGAAAATGGTCAACAGTCATCTTCATTTTCCAACATCAGGTCATTTTCTCTTTTCATCCCACATTAAAAAGATATGAAAATGTCAGATGGTAATTGTAACTAATAATATCTAAATAAATATTCCTTTAAAAGATGTAAAAAAAAAATTGCTGTTCAATAATGTCTCACATGAATTTTGATTATTTCTTTCCCCATTGTTTGGCCTGTTTCTCCTGGAGCCCAGACAGTGGGTCTGTTGAACCTGCTCGGCACAGGACATAGTAAACAGAGTACAGTCTCTTTAAAATCAGTGTGACCGACAGTGTGAAACCAATAGGAATATATCTTGTATTGTCTAAATTTATAAATACGAAGGAAAAAAATGCAACCAGCTGAAGTAGCTACACACAGCGCTCACACATTTCCTCTCAGCAGGAAACAAACAGCGAGTCAGAAAGAGATCAACAAAGTGATCTGAGAGACAAGAGATGACAAAGCACTCTGCTGTCGTCCTAAAATTCAGCAGCCAATCAAATCTGTGTGAATTTTATTCAGTCGTCAAAACTCAGAATCAACACAGATTAAAGACATGTCGTCCAATCAGAGCACAAAACCAATAAAATACCATTAATCATTTCAGTGAGGTAGAACACACACACACACACACACACACACACACACACACACACACACACACACACACACACACACACACACACACACACACACACACACACACACACACAAGTGTTGGTGCTTGTGGGTTGGAGGTCCGGAACGAGGCTGGACCTAGACCAGGTTGGACCAGGACCATGCTGGACCAGTCTGCTGGCTCTTGAGTCATGAGACTACCCTCTACCCCATCCCCGCCCCGCCCAGTGGCCCCTGTGAGGCCGGCCTTCCAGGAAAGAGGCCTTCTGGCGAGGCAGGGACACTTTGGCTCATTGAGAAAAACAACAGCAGCAGCAGCAGCAGCAGCGAGGGGCGGTGGGAGGAGCCTCCCCTCTTACATAACCCTCCCCCATCCTAGGGAAAAAAAACGCTCAACGCAAAGAAAAACCTGTTGGTCCGCCTCCGCCAACAGGTTACACAACACGGTGCGGTGAGACGGACACACAACAACTCCTGCTGCATCTCGTCTCCCGGGCTCCACCGACCCCGTGTGGACAATCACTAAAACTACATGCAGTCCATTGATCACAGAATGAAACAGAGACGAGGCAAGCTTCAGATGAGGTGAACTCACGGAATTCCCTGCATGGTCAAACAGTCGCTGTCCATTAACCAACAATTTAAGAGTTCTGGTTCATTTCAGTAATTCAGAATTATTATCTCATTAGTATTTCATCATCTTCTGTCTGTTCCTGAGGTTTCCACCACTCGCTGATTAAACCGGTCTGGACCGAAATAGGCTGGACTGGACTGGACCGACCGCTGCTCCGTCCAGAGCCGCTGACCTCCACCGTCTCCGCTGCCGCTTGGGTTCAGGTGTCAAACTCAGGCTGCTGCTGGATGAGGATGGTGGTGTCATTCTGCCTCCTGGTGGCGGGGTCCAGGAAGGAGCATCCCAGAGCGATGAGACACAGCCAGCTCTGCAGCGCACACAACGACACAACAACACACAACACCACGGAGGAATGAGAGGAGTCTAACAGGCGAGGCTGTAGGTGTGAGGAGAAGCATCTGAACATCCCCTGATCTGGTGCAGGTTCCCTCATCAGCCAATCACCACCTCTCATTTCACTGGACCAGGGCTGGGTAAACTTTTTGACTGGTGGCGCTGCGGCGCCTTCTAAAATTTGACAGAGGGAGCAGGAGCAGGAGCAGATGGATGAGGTGTTTTGGTAACGAACCTCATAGGAGGAACAAATATATCATGGGATATCATTTAATTTCAATTGAAAATTAACAAAAGCAAATTTACCACCAAATGTGTCCTTGAAGCCCCATGGTATTTAGCGTAAGAACACTGATAAGATCGATGAAATACAGCAATTTTATTATTACTTACTATTAATATAATTTCTTTAAGTTTGGCGGGCTGGATTAAGAAGCTTAACGGGCCGCATATGGCCACCGGATTGTAGTTTGTCCATGCCTGCTCTACAGAGATATGTAAGTGTTTTTCCAGCGCTAATGCTAAGCTAAGATTTGTAAAAAAAAAAAAAACTAAACTGCCCACAGGTTGCCGCCGTTTACTCTTCGCCACTGCCTGCATTGCAACCGAGAGCCAGGACGTGCCCGAGATTCTCCGTCAGAAGACCCACCAGGTATCCCACGAAGCTCAGGTAGGCCACGGAGAGGAATGCCGCTAGCACGTAGAGCCACACGCTGTGGAGCGCCGCCACGTAGATGACCACAAAGTACATGTTGATGGCACACACCAGCACGATCAGCAGGCCGCCGCCCACCCGGAAAAACCTGCAGGAGACGTAGTAGGATCATGAGACTGCTGGAGCATCACGGGACTGACCAGAGGAGGAGGAACTCACAGGCCGTTGGAGAACTCAGCCATGACAGAGGGCAGACTGGTGAAGGTCAGGATCGGGATGAGGGCAAAGGGCAGCTGCAAAGAAACCAAAAAGTGCTTTTTGTCCTTTTCGTGAGTCAGAGCTGTGACAGGTGACGGCAACTAAGACTCACCTGCAGGCTCTGCAGCACATTGAGGAAGTCGTTCATTCCCGTCAGGCGCTGGATGTCCTGGAAGATGGCCACCAGCAGTGTAGGAGTGATGGCCAGTGAGCGGGTCAGCAGGACTCGTGCAAATCGCGACCAGCGAAGATTCAAGAAGCCCTGGGCGAAAGAGAGGAGGTCAGGCTGGCAGCTGCTTCCCGGCTCGTTGTTCAAACACCACCACCACCACCTCTCCACTGACCTCCATTACAAACTGGCCCGAGTAGGTCCCAGTCATGGTGGAGCTCTGACCTGCTGCCAGGATCCCCACTGCCCAGATGTAGAGGGCCACCGGGCCAAAGAAGCAGCCCAGGACCACACCCTGAAAACACAAACAGCTCAGCAGCAGGGGCCAGGAACCAAGAACCAGGTCTCAGGAGCTGCAAACCAGGAACTAGGAACCTCGAACCAGCACCAGGAGCTAGCACCCAGGAACCGGTAACCAGAACCAAGGAATAGAGAACAAGTATATTAAAACTCAGAAGGGTCTTACCCCCTTGTAGATGTCCACCTCCAGGGTTTGGTTGTTGACAGGGAACAGATGGCTGTGAGGACTTCCTGATTCGTTGCAGGCGGTGAACTGGAGCAGACAAACTCAGATGTAGAGCAGAAAACCAGGTAAGGCTGCAGGGGGAGGAGAGACACTCACCACCTCACTGTTGCTGCGTCCGTGGAAAGCCTCCGCAAACACGGCCACCACGAAGACATTGATGAGGAAGGACACAAAGAGTGCCATGGATGCCTCGATGAAGAAGTACTTGTTGGCCTCCTTCACCTCCTTCCTGTTGGAGCGATCTATCTCTCTGGACTGGAAGGAGGCCCTCACGGTTATACAGGCACCCTGATTGGAGAGGGGAGTGCGGAGTGAAGGAGGGGCTCACCTTGACCAGGGCCGAGTGCAGATAGATGTTGTGAGGCATGATGACGGCGCCCACGATGCCCACGGCCTGAGTGAGCTGGGCCGGACCGCAGCCCTCACACTGAGGCACGAACATCCCCTTCAGCAGCTGGCCCTGGTCTGGACCCACCACCACATACTGGACCAGAGCAGAAACACAACCAGTCACACCGGATCCACAACCGGCCACATCAGAACCACACAAGACATACAACTCTAATGGCTGAGCAGTGGATGGATGATGGATGGATGGATGATAATAGATGGATGGACGGACAGATGGATGATGACGGATGGATGGATGGACAGATGGATGATAATGGATAGATGGCAGATGGATGGTTGGATTGAAGAATGAATGAATGTGATGGATGATGGATGGATGGATGTTGGATGGATGATGATGGAAGGATGGATGGACGGATGGATGATGACGGATGGATGGACGGATGGTTGAATAGTTGGATGGATGGTTGGATGAATGAATGGGTAGATGGATGAAAGGATGGATGGATGTTGGATGGATGATGACGGATGGATGGCAGATGGATGGATGGATGGATGGACAGATGGATGGATGGATGTTGGATGGATGATGACGGATGAATGGATGGACGGATGGATGGACGGATGGTTGAATAGTTGGATGGATGGTTGGATTAATGGATGGGTAGATAGATGAGAGGATGGATGGGTGGGTGAATGGATGCACAGATGGATGATGACAGATGGATGGATAATGGATGGTGGGTGTTTTACCTCGTATCCAAACATGATGGCCATGATGCTGATGAGCAAACCAAAGAGTAGCTCCAACTTCCTCAGACCTGCACAAGAAGAAAGACAGAGCTTTGATTGGTTGGCTGTGGATCTCTGTGGCTTGATGGCAAATGTTGTCAAGCAAAGAAGCAGGAAGTGACCGTATTTATCCAGTAAGAGGAAGAAGAAGGTGTCGATGATGGTGATGAGGACTCCTGCCCACAGAGGTATCCTGTCACACACACACACACACACACACACACACACACACACACACACACACACACACACACACACACACACACACACACACACACACACACACACACACACACTTAATTCTGGACTGCAGCCAGCGACTATAGGAAGTTGTGATTTCTTGCACGTCTCCCCCTACTGGCAGCCAGTGAAATGACACTGAAGGCCGCTCACCTGCCCGCTGATAGCAGGTTGAAGGCGATGGCACAGCCAATGACCTCCTGCATGTCGGAGCCGATGATGGCCAGCTCTACCATCAGCCACAGGATGATCCGGGGCACCTGGACACTCGGGACAAACAAGGCACTCAAGAGATGCAGGTCACATAACACGCCGTGATTCAACTTTAAATGCCTGGCGAACGTTGACCCTGCAGCTGACTGGCTCTTCTGACCTCTTGGGTTTCTGCTCACTCAGGTTTTCTAAAGATCACAACCAGTGACAAATGGGGCATTGTTTGAGTAGCACCCAGTAGCGCCCTCTGCAGGTGGTGGTGGGGGTTCTTCCTGCTTCTCTCTACTTTCTTCTAACAACATCACCTTTTCATCTGACACAATCGGTAACTAATAATTAGCCATCATCTCATTCATTAACTCATCTAATTCTTAATCCACTTCCTGCAGATATGTTAGGTCATGTGACAGGCTGACAGTGAACAAACTGACACTAAATATTTGTATGGAGGTGTATTGATAACGAAAACCTGAATTGTGTGTTTAATGCAGCTAGAATTGCTATATCTGCATTAAACACACAGTGGCGGCATTGGTGTTGCGTTCAGGAACCGGAGGAAATCACGGTACTCACAGTGCGGTACTGCTGGTGGCAGACTTCAGCCAGGTGCATCCCGCTGACCACGCCCAGTCGTGCTGACAGTCGTTGCAGAAGCAGGCCGATAATGGTGGCGGAAAGCAGCACCCAGAGGAGCTGAGGGGGACAGCAGGGGGCGGAGTCAGACTGGCTCTCAGGTGGATCCACGCCCACTGGCTAACAGTGGCTCACTGAGCTAACTGTGGGAAATCCGCGAACAGAGCTAACTGTAGCTAATAGAACAAACTGTAGCAAACTGTGGTTATCTGTAGCCAACTGTGGCTAAGAAAGCTAACTGTAGCAAACAGAGCTAACTGTAGTAAACTATAGTTATCTGTAGCAAACTGTGGTCATCTGTAGCTAACTGTGGTTAACAGAGCTAACTGTCGGAACTACGCTGACAGAGCTAACTGTAGCTAATAGAGCAAACTGTAGCTAACTGTGGTTAAGAGAGCTAACTGTCGCTACATCCTGCGGTGCTACTCAAGCATCAGCAGATTATTCCTACTTATTGCCAACATGAGGTATTATACTGGAACCATCTGATATTTTATAGATCAAACAATCGGCCAATAATTACCTGGAAGCCAGCTTTGGCACCAGACTGCAGGTCTGACTCGATGTTACCTGGGTCCAGGTAGGCGATGCTCATGAGAAAGCCCGGCCCAGTGAAGGCCCACAGTTTACGGAGGCTAATCCAGCTCTGTGGTGCAGATGAGCAGACGCTGTCACCATCTGTTATCTCACCGTTTACACTCAAATTAACAGGGAACAGAGAATAATCTGGCACCGATACTGCGGCAACAGATTATCTGTTCACACCTGCTGGGTGAATAGGACATAGCGCTAGAGGGCGCTGGTTGTTCACCTCACGGTGCTCCTCAGGTTCCTTAGGGACCGAAAGTTGCTGGTCCAGGTAGGTGCTGTTGCTCCCCGGGTCGAGGTTCTGGTTGTGTGGAGTGATCCATTGTATGGGAGTGAGTGTGTTCTCCTCCACCGTATCTCCTGATCACACACACACTTGCAATGAGTGGAAGTACATCCTGCAATCGTGCGCGCAACACACACACACACACACACACACACACACACACACACACACACACACACACACACACACACACACACACACACACACACACACACCTTGTGGACTTGCTGCTGGAGGCCCCTCTTCTGCGGGGACACTGGGAGGCAGCGATGAGATGTGGATGCTCTCAGGTGGCGAGTTTCTGACTGGACACACACACACACACACACACACACACACACACACACACACACACACACACACAGAGTGAGAGGAGAAACAGGTGGAACAGGCAGACCCAGTGCCAGTTTGTTTTATCCTGGAGGAAGCGGATTCTTACAGGTAACGACGTCGTGTTCATTAGAGTATGATGATTAATACTCATCATTTCTGATATTCAGATGCCGGCAGAAACTAACTGTAGCTCAGTTCCCTGTCAAGGTGCGTGTGTGCGTGTGTGTGTCCTCTGTGACCTGTGAGACGTGTTGCTGTCGAGCTACCAATGAGGCTCTCAGAAGTTAAAGTTTCGTGGCTATGACGTCACCGCCTGAGGGCTCTCGGCAGTACAGGAGGTTACAGTGTAAAAAAAAAAAGTTCCCAGTTGTGCTTACGACACCGGAAGAATCCCACCTGCAATCACGTGACCTGTCGCGCCGGGTCTCTTCGGCGGGCACTCACCTGAGCGCAGGTTCGAAAACAGCTTCATCTTCAGTCCTCTTTCTTCGGCTCCTTGTGGCCCACTTACGGGTCTTGTCCCAGATTTCCGGTCGACACACGACCGGACGCTGCAGGTGCGAAGTGAACTCAACGGACAGGTACGGGTGGAGGAGGCGGGGCTTCTGCGTGAACCCGGGCCGCTGCCACACACACGTCACATATCCCGGTTTACGATCTGCAGGAAACTCGACAGTTCTTTTGTTTCACTTCAAAATAAATGTTGAGCACAGTGTGGCTGCCACAAAATAAAGTCAAGAACTTAAACGGATTCATTTGTCATGACAGCAGAATAACAAATGACACGGATTTCTATGAAATGTTGATGAAACAAAAACTAAAATTTTAATGCCTCCGAACTGGATATTTATCTGACAATAAGCACATAATCACCCGATATATTATTATTATTATTATTATTATTATTATTATTATTATTATTATACAGTAATAATAATAGTAATAATAATAATAATAATAATAATAATAATAATAATAATAATAATAATAATGTGCTGTATTAATCTGTGTTTGCCGCCCCCTTGTGGGTGGCAAGAGACCCAGCAGATTGTTTACTCGTCCTTTTGGTGAACAGCAAGGGAGTAGCCACTGGGGGGCGCCAAACACAACAAAATCGGAATCAAGAGATTGGATTTGCTGGAGGGCAGTGATTGGTAGTGCGGATCGATTGTCGGTGTGAATAAAGTTCTTCATGTCCTTTGGACTTCATGTAATTCCTGTCAGTAATAAACATGGTCAACAGGTGTCCCCATGTTTAGTCACTTACTACCTTTATTCTGAATTATTAATATGAATCCTCCAAATTTATCTGAGAGGGAAAGAAGTAATAGTTTAATCAACACAGTCTTTTATTTTATGCTGGTCAGCTCATTAGTGTGACTCAGTAGAGAATCAGGTTCATAGGTTATTCTTTGATGTGTATTTTAAATTATGGTTTTATTATTTTGTGCTCTAATTCCAAGGTCTATTGTTTTGTATTGCGCTATTAGCAATATATTTAGCAATATAATTGCCCTAAAGTGCATCTCCTAGTGGTAGCTGCTTGCACGTGCTCCTATTAATGGCGTGAAGCCGCTCCCGGTGTGACCTCTGACCTCCCAACCTGAGGAGTCCAAACATGCTGATCGAGGAAAGGAAGAGACTCACACCTTCATCTGATCCGCATCTTTAATCCGTCAATCGATCCAACACCCGAACACGGGCAACGCTGCCCTGAAGTGGACAAAAAAAGTTGGTGCAATGAAATCAGACGGGTTGTTTTTTTTTTCAAAGTGTTTATTTTGGCAAGCACCATTCGAAGTAGAGCAAATCCTGTCACGTGTTCATGTCATGTGATGAAGAAAAATCATAACCCCATGCAAAAGCTTCCCTGTGGATGTCCTGTAACGCCTTGTCTTATTGCAGGAAGGTCACGTGACGCCGATCCAATCAGCCGCCACCTGGTCCGTCTGGTTCAGTGTTTTGTTTTTTTTACGGCCGTCTTGGGAGAAAAAAAAAGGTCAAAGATCGCCGAGTTCACACGGTTTCCTGTTAAAATCAAACTTGGTACAAAAAATCAAAGTGAGTAAAAAACAAAACCAAAAAGAAAGAATCGATAGAAATCAGAGCAGGAGGAAGGAAGCAAAGAGTGGCCGCTGACTCCTCTTCCTGCTCCTCCTCCTCCGGTTCCTCCTGCTCCTCCTCGCTGTTTCACGTCTCTTTTAATGTCATTGAAGAGGAACCAGGAGGAGAACTTCCTCGCTGCCTCAGCAGTCTGTGTCGCGGGGCCCCTCCCCTCATACAGTGGTGACCCTCATCACCACCTCGCGGTTGGCGGCGGCGCTGATCCGCGGGTCGTTGGGCCTCAGCTGGCTCAGGATGTGCAGGATGGTGTAGCCGCAGTGGTGGTGGAGAATAGTTCTGAACCTGCGGCGGTTCTGCCGGCCCACTCCGCCGCTGCCGCTGCTGCCGGACAACCCGCTGGGGTTGCCACGGCCGCCGCCGCCACCACGATTCCCTGCCTTGCCCCCGGAGGACAACGGGTCGCCCAGGTCTTTGGACTTCTCATAGTTCAGGACCTTCCATTGCTGGTTGACGGCCTGCCAGCGCTTGAAGATCCGGTAGACCGACGACCCCTCGTGGATGATGAGGCCTGGAATAATAATAATAATAATAATAATAATAATAATAATAATAATAATAATAATAATAATATATAATAATAATAATAACAATAATAGGGTGGGGGAGGGGAAGGGGGAGAGAGAGGGAGAGATGGAGGAGACAGATGAAGGAGGTGGAGGGGTGAGGAGGAGGTGGTGGAGGAGAGAGAAGGAGAGATGGAAGAACAGAGATGAAGGAGGTGGAGGAGTAGTGGACGGGGAGGAGGGGGTGGGAGGAGGAGGCGGGGGAGGAGGGGGTGGAAGGAGGAGCGGGGGAGGAGGTGGGGTTAGGAGGAGGTGGTGGAGGATTGGGGGGGATAGGGTGAGGAGGAGAGGTAGAGATGGAGGAGATGGAGAGAAGACGGAGAGATGAAGGAGGTGGAGGAGGCGCAGAGGAGGCACGGAGGAGGTACGGGGGAGGAGGAGGAGGAGGAGAGAGGTAGAGATGGAGGAGACTAGAGATGAAGGTCGACCAGATGAAGCAGCGGCTCCTCTTGGCTCGCAACCCGCTGCAGATGGCCGCCTGTTTTCAGCCAATCAGGAGGCTCCTCCGTCGCTCCTCCACCTCAGCCGCCATCTGCTCCCCCCGGACCTCCCGCCCAGCTCCTGACTCCGCCCCCCATCAACCTTTACGCACTGCCTCTCACACACACACACACACACACACACACACACACACACACACACACACACACACACACACACACACACACACACACACACACACACAAAACGCCCCCTTGTGCCTTGTGGCTCACCGATGCAGACGATGTCCATGAAGCCGTACATGCCGTAGCAGATCTGGAAGAGCAGGTCCTGCCGCTGCCACTTGGCCGAGGGGCTGAGCGACGACCACACCAGCCAGGAGATGCTGGCGATGAGGAAGAGTGAGCCCAGGATGATGGCGGCGATCTGGACCTTCTCGATCACCGTCAGAGAGATGGCCTGCCACTGCACACACACACACACACACACGCACATAAAATATTCTAGTATTATTCTAGTGCAGGCATGGGCAAACTACGGCCCGGGGGCCATATGCAGCCTGTTAAGCTTCTTAATCTGGCCCGTCGAACATTGAAGAAATCATATTAATAGTAAGTCATGAAATAGCTGAATTTCATGCATTTTTTCAGTGTTTAAAGAGTCATTTCAATAAAGAACTGAATATTGTGGGGCTTCAAAGACACATATTTTGTAGTAATTTTGCTTTTGTTCATTTTCAATTGACATTAAAGCACGTTTTCTACGTATTCCATGATATATTTTTTCATCCTATGAGGTGGGTCACCAAAACGCTCCATCTATCTGCTCCTGCTCCAACCCCCTCTGTCACGTTTTAGAACCTCTTGAGTCAAAAAGTTTGCAGATGGCAAACATTTTTAGTTGTTGAATTATTCATGATTACAATTCTAACTACATCTGACCTAATTTTAACAAAAAAGGCAGGGCTTTATGTTGACTCATTTTATTTTTGTTGCCTTGCATGGTTTTCTCGTGCACTGGCTTGGCAGCAGCACCATCCCTCTCCGTTTCCCTCCAGAGATGAAAGTTTGATTTGGAATGTGTGCAAAAATGTTGTCAGATGCCTTTTTCAATGGGGTTCATTGGTTGTTAAATGAAATGTTAAACGGTTGGTTTAGCAGGCAAATCCTTGGGTTTGTTGATTTAAAAGATAGTAGGTTAGGCTGCCCCGATTTTGTATCTCAGAATGATATAACAGCACAAAGAACTTCTGAAGATTGACCTTGTTATATGGCTGCTATTTGTTGTTATTGTTGTTCAAAGTACTGCTGGAGGCTCAACACTGTCAGGTCTTAACAGGTGAGAGCATTTATTCAAAATTTAGAAGAGTAATCAAAATGTAATCAAACGTAAGAAATTACATTACTTTGATTGATCATTTAAATAGTTACACTCTTATTACATTTTCAATAGGGTAACTTGTAACTGTAACCAGTTCCATTTGCAAAGTAATCTTCCCGTCCCCACTGAGCCACTCACCTGCAGTGGGTTCTTGGTGCTGATGGCCAGCACCTGGTACTTGAAGTAGCAGAGCTCGCAGCTCCACGAGCCTCGCTCGCTGATCCAGCGGATGAGGCACGGCTGGTGCGTGCAGCGCACTGAGCCGTCGCAGCGGCAGGGACTCAGCAGCTCCCCCTGCAGGGCACACAGGGGAGGGGAAATGAATACGACAGGCACACCTGAAAACATCATGTTTTATCATCATCCTTAAAAATAATGAAAACAGAGTTTGGACTAAACAAGAGGAGGCGCCCAGTGAGGTCGCTTCCTGTTTTCAGTGAGATCACTTCCTGTCTGAGTCAATGTTCCGACATGAACTGCCCGAGCAGGTGTGGAAGGTGCGAGTGTGACCATCGACCACGTTTCGTTTCCTTCAAAACAAACCAGACCTGATGTGTTTCAGGATGAGCCCAGTCTGTGTTGTCATGGCAACGCTGCTCGGCTGTGATTGGATGAATGTGTGCCGTAACCTTGGTCAGCACAACTTTCAGCTTCCACTCAAAGACAAAACAGTCCTCCTCCTTCTGCTGAGCCAGAACACAGCCAAACCACTGAGGCCACTTTGAAGGCTGTTCCTATGGCAACCACGGCTGACTGTTCACTGGCTGACTGCTGACTGGCTGACTGTTTACCTGTTTACTGTTCAGTGGTCAACTGTTCACTGGGTGACTGTTGTTTGGTCGACCGTCTGGTGGCTAACTGTTTACTGGAAGACTGTTTTCCGGCTGACAGTTTGCCAGCTGACTATTCAGTGGTCAAGTGTTCACTGGTCGACTGTTCACTGGCTGACTGTTTTGCTGGCTGACTGTTTTGCTGGCTGACTGTTCTTTGGTCAACTGTTCAGAAGCTAGCTGTTCTCTGGCTGACTGTCCACTGTTCAACTGCTCTCTGATTAACCTTTCCCTTGTTGACTGTTTGCTGGTCGACTGTTTGCTGACTGACTGTTCCCTGGCTGACTGTTCACTGGCCAACTGTACACGGGCTGACTGTAAACAGGCTGACTGTTCTCTGACTGACTGTCCACTGGTTGGCTGTTCACCAGCTGACTGTTCACTGGCTGACTGTTTACTGGCCGACTGTTCACTGGCTGACTGTTTACTGGCCGACTATTCACTGGCTGACTGTTTGCTGGCTGACTGGCTGCCAAATCACAAAAGACTCAGCAGTTCCACCAAACTACTCTCCTGCTTCTCCAGCGACACAGAAACCATGAGATCAAGTGTGAAACTGCTCAGTGTTGATGGTACAACAGAGGAGGTCCAAGGATTCTGAGAAACTAAAAAAAGAAACATCCAGACAGTCCAGCCAAGGAACTGGAACCAGTTCGTTTTGTGCTGACCAGCAGCTGCACGACTCCTCACCTCATCACGCCCAATCACCTTCCTGCATAGCTGAGAGTCAGCCAACCACCAACCGAAGGCCTAACTACTGGCAGTAATGTGGATGATGATCCTGTAGCACCACCAACAACAACAGCAACACAACAACAAGAGGGCCAGCAGGTCGGTGCTGGACTCCAGAAGAAGCTGGTGTCACTGCTGATTGGCTGTGGAGGCTGGAGGACCTGCCTGACCCACAACAACATGATCACTGGAGACTTCCTGAAAGTGAGGTGCTAATTTCCTGTTTAGCCAACTGCTAACTCCACATCAGCTGGTTGCAGGGACAGAGTTAGCTCGCCTCGCTAGTCCGCTAGCCCGTCAGTTCGAGAGATTTTCATCTGAAGGAAAAATTTGTTTTGGAAATCAACAACAACAGCAGCTTCACAACACTCTCTCTCTCTCTCTCTCTCTCTCTCTCTCTCTCTCTCTCTTTCTCTCTCTCTCTCTCTCACTCTCTCTCTCACTCTCTCTCTCACAAACACAAACACACACACACACGCTTACACACACACTTTGTACCTCACAGAAATTTACAGCAACACAAAGGTGTTAATCTGGTGTGTCACTGAAGAAGCAACGTTCCAGCTCAGTGCTGCTAACCTTTAGAGACACCGCTCACACACGCACGCACGCACACACACACACACACGCAGTGTGAAGGCCTTGCAGGGACAGCAGCAACACTTCCCCCTGAAGTTTCACCTAAGTCAGTCCTCTTCCACAATCCTACTTCAACCCCACAGCGTCCCCTAGGCCCTGGACCACCAGGACCGACAGTGGCGCTTACAGGTCATTGGCAGTGACACGACCCTGAGCCCTCTGTGCTGACCTGTTTGAAAAATTAATAATAAAAATGAAATAACAACTGTTTACGTGAACACATGCACGCACACACGTACACGTTCATTCAAACACACACACACACACACACACACACACACACAGTCACAGGACAGTCGGTGTGATGGTCAGCTGTTGGATGAGTCACCACTGAGCCACAATATCAACCTGTGAACATGAAGTGAACAACACAAACAATAACCAGGAACTCCATCCTGGAAGGGGGTGAGCGGGTCTCACACACACACACACACACACACACACACACACACACACACACACACACACACAAATGGGAAGTTTCTTTGTTGCTATGCGCTCCTCTCACCCCCACCCCCACCCCCACCCTCATTAGCCTAGCCTGTTAGCTCAGTCCAGCTCCCATTCTGTCAAGAAACATCTCGACGTTCAGCTCTGAGCGTCGAGCCAGCGCGGATCACGTGACGCAGCCACAGCCGCTGATCGCTATCGGTATCGATCCCCCTGTCTGTGTGCTCATCCACACCTGGAGCTCAAAATGGCAGGCTCCAGAACCGGAACCGGGATCCCGAATCCTCCTCCTCCCTCCCTTTCCCCACTGACCCCGACCCGGATGGTGGTGTTGTGTACCTGTTCGGGCCCCTGGAAGCAGATCCGGCACTGTGGGGTCCGCAAGCTGCTGGCGGTGCTGGCCAGGGACACGGCGTCCAGGCCCACCTGCAGCTTGGGCTCCCGGTCCTCGAAGGCCAGGCTCCGGGGCCGCGGCTCACTGCCGTAGTACTCCTCGTCGTCGTCCCGCCGGCGGTGGCAGTCGACGAAGGGCGGCCAGCCGCAGCCGCCCATTCCCAGGCCCCGCATGGCGGGGCGCCGCTCCGGGTCCGGGTCTGGGTCCGGGCCGGGCGGTCTCGAGTCGGAGCGCATAAACACCAGAACCTTCAGCTCGTTGAAAAACATGCGGATCCGGTACTTGAACATGTTTGTGCGCGGTTCTGCTGCCCTCCCTCCTCCCCCCGGGCTTGTTATGGTCGTGGTGCTGCTGGTCCTGCCGAGGATGAGGAGGAGGAGGATGAAGATGAAGGCGCCGCTCCTGACGGCTTCATTGTTTGTGCTCGCAGAGTCTCTCTCGGTGCTGCTGGATGAAGATGCTTTTCAGTCTCCGTGAACGAACGCATCGCGCTCTAGAACATGGCAGCTCAGTGTGTGTGTGTGTGTGTGTGTGTGTGTGTGTGTGTGTGTGTGTGTGTGTGTGTGTGTGTGTGTGTGTGTGTAGTGTGGTGTGTGTGTGTGAGTGTGTGTTGTCAGCAGCCTACATGTTTTCCAGCCGAAGCAGGAGACGGACCGAGAGGAACCCGGAGCTCCGTCCTCCAGCTGGGACTCTCGGCAACCAACATAATCCTGCTCCGTCACGGCTCCATCTCCTCCTCCGCTGCTTCTCCTGCTGCTCCTCCTACTGTTCCTCCTCTAGCTTCTCGCAGCCTCCATCGAAAACAGCAGCCCGCTCCTCATTTGCATTTATCCGGATGTTCGCCGCGATGCTCGGTCTGCGGCCTCATACTGCGGTTCGTGTCAAAGAGTCCAAGTGGAGCGGAATCGGGCGAATGAATCCGGGCGGACCGCCGTCCTGGACCTCGACGGTCGGATGGCTCGGATCGATGCAGGAGCTCCGGATGCTTCTCCTTGTCCCCTCGAAAATGGTCGGAAGTTGGACCGACGCAGCGGCTATACTTCCGGCCCCCGTCAGAGGGAGAGGAAGCAGCAGCAGCAGCAGCAGCAGCAGCAGCAGAAGAAGAAGCAGTAGCAGCAGCGGCGGCGGAGTTCACCCACCGCCTCTCGGCCGTCCGTCGGTGCTTTTTAGCGTCTCCCCGCTCTCCGTGTTGCTGGTTCCGGGCTGCAGCTCTGAGCAACCGCCGCTGTCCACGGTGCTGAAAACCCTCTAACCCCTCCCCTCAGCCCCCGCCGATGACGTAGTCACGGTGAGCACGTTCAGGGAGCGCGCCAAGGACAAACCGCAGCCCGAGATTAAGTTGGTCTTCTTCTTCTTCTCCTTGTTGTTGTAGTAGTAGTAGTAGTAGTAATAATAATAATAATAATAATAATAATGATAATAATAATAATAATGATAAAAATAGAACAACTTAATCCCACGGTGGGAAAATTTGCACAATTACAGCAACGGTACAGCGCAAAAAAGATGGAAAATTATATCAATTCAATAGAAATAAGGCAATGATAATACAAATAAAATATTTGTAGGTTAAAAAAGAAACAAAACCGCATTATTATTATTATACGAATTGTTTACATTATAAAATAATAATAGTAATAATAACAATAATTGCATTCTGTTTATACGTCAAACTAAGGATGGTTCTACTTAGAGAAGAGGGGAGGAGCAGCGAAATCTCACGTAATTTCAGCAAGTTTACACTCTATTGTGTATATATTATTATTTAAAATAATAATAATAATAATAATAATAATAATAATAATGCTGTTCAAACTAATGTTCTCTGGATCTTGATGATTCGTGTCTTCTGGAATAGGAGTCCGAGGTTCATATTATAATGCAGTGTGTGTGCGTGTTAGAAGCAGATGGCTCATCACTGGTGGAACTGCCTGAAGGAGGAACTACTTTTTGCTTCCTGGAGACCAGGATACTGTTGTCTGGGGAGGCTGCGCATAATTAGTTCCACTACCTGTAAGTGGCGTCCCTGTGGTCGTCGTCACAGACGTTCACAGACGGTGTTGTGACATAAGACAACAAACGTTTCCAGATCCTGTCAGTTCTATATCTGTCCCGAGGACAGATGGCGCTCCCTGCTGGTGCTGTCCTGCACAGTGCCTCACCTCGGACACACGCCATACGGACCTGAACCAGGGTGGGAGGGGTCTGGCATCACAGCAGGAAGTGGTTTTGGGTCCTGACAGGACCTAGAACCACTTCCTCCACCAGCATCTCCAGATATGTGACACACACCCAGTGTTGAAAAAAACAGAAAGACCACTAGACAAAAATAAAAGAAGCGCAACACAGAAATACTTTACAATTCCACCTTTTATTATTTGGAAAAAATCAAGTCTAAAAAGCTGCGGATGCATGTGAACAATGCAAAAAGACGAGAGGTGAAGGTGAGCCGTCAGCAGTCCACAGCTTCAAGTAAAACATGTTCCGACAAAGAACTTCTCCAAAGAGAATCAATAGTCAACCTGCAACTCATCAAAGTCAACTTAAATAAGGGGGCAAACACATTTTTTTACAAAGCATTTTAACACTGATGAAGGGGAATAAAAATAGCCACGAAGGAAAGATTCGCTCAAAAGGCTTAAAATGAGAAGTGGGGGGCGGGACAAAAAAAACCAAACAAGAACACTCCTCACAAACGAGACGATAAAGAGGGTTGGATGCAGCAGCTTCTGTCTGGGGTTCTTCCAGCAGACAGCGGCCGCTCCTCCGCTGCATCGCTGCAAAGGTACGGGACAGGAGGGGGCGCCGCAGTGCACAATATTTCCTACAACAGTATGTACAACATGGCAGCTGCAGTCCAGCGGCGGAGTGACATGTGAGTTGGCTCAGTTACAGTTCAAACAATTCAACCGCGGCGACACACGCACGCACACACACACACGCACGCGCACACACACGCACACAGAGCGCTAGAACCTGTTGGCGGCAGGAGGTCACCTGACTCCACAGGGACCAGTGGGGGAGACGAGGAAACAAGGATTTTTTTTATACAGCGTGTGTCCAGTAGGGGGGGCACCCTTTCTTTCTCTGACTAACTACAGAGAGTAAGGAGCATGTGATCAGGTGGAACCTGGGACTCAAATCAAGGTGGGGGAGGGGCTTCTCCTTTCATGCATGAGTGTCCAGGTGTGTGTGTGTGTGTGTGTATGTGTGTGTTTTTCTCCGTGTTGTTGAGGTGTGTGAGTGAGTGAGTGTGTTTTCTCTCTGTGCTGCTATGGTGTGTGTGTGTGTTTTTCTCCGTGTTGTTGAGGTGAGTGAGTGAGTGAGTGTGTTTTCTCTCTGTGTTGCTGTGCTGTGTGTGTGTGTGTGTGTGTGTGTGTGTGTGTGTGTGTGTGTGTGTCTCAGTGTGTGACAGCCTATAGGAAGGCGCTGGGGTTTGCTCGGGGGTCTTTCTGGTTCCTGTAGCGCACGGCAAGCCACACCCCCAGAATCTGAAAGACATCATCACCATCACCTTGGTCATCACCATCAAGAGAAGAAGAGTCTAACACAGAGACGTGAGTCAATACGAAGTGATTTCTTTTTCTAAAATTCAAATCTTGGTCCAAAACAACATTTCTCGCGACACATTTCTGGGTGGAAGCTCTGCCCAGGGATCAGCTGACTAGTTTTATCAGACAGTGCGTGGGCGGAGGGCGGGGCCCTCACTCACCTCTGTGAAGCTGAAGAAGAGGCCGACGCCCCCGAGGATCTTCAGGGCTTCTGCTGCGTGGATGAGCATCATGTCCCCGCAGGTGAAACAAGTGGGCAAGGAAGTCTTCTTGCACGCCTGCGTGGAAACAAACACACAATGTGTGACACAGGCGCAGAGAGACTGCACCCTGTGCGCCACCTGCTGGTGAAGGTGCAGCAGGTTTGTGTGTGTGTGTGTGTGTGTGTGTGTGTCTGCTCTCACCGCAGGGCAGCTATCTAAGTCCTGAGTGTACTGGCCCAGGCTGGAGGAAGTGTTGAACAGGCCGCAGCAGTTGAGCTGATTCTCCAGGTCCTCCTTAGTCTTGTTGTCCAGCATCTGCCACGTGGAGTTCAGCAAGGCCTCCTGCAGGGGGAGCCAGACTTGTCAGACAGATGCCGAGCGGGAAGAAGGTCCGCCTCAAAAGGTCAAAGGTCAAAGCTCACCTGCTGCCCGCTGTTCATGGCCAGGCAGGAGCAGGAGACGCCAAACTGGAAGAGGAAGACGATGAAGAGGATGACCATGTACTGGAGGTCGAAAGGTCAAGGAGACAGACCAGCCACGACCGACCGGGAGGACCAAAGCTTCCAAGCTTCCAAGTTGAAAAGGATACGAAGAAGAGCATGACCTGGTGGTGGTGCACGGCGCCCACCAGGCCCACGATGGCGATGAGCAGCAGGAAGACGCCCACGGCGATCACCCCACCGATGATGTGGATGCTGGACACCAGGCCGAAGCCCTTCCCCCATGCTGCAACACCAATCAGCAGCAGCCCCACCAGCTGGGAAACGCAGGGGGGTAGATATGTTATATCCTCCAGATATAAACAATGAACCTTTTCATATCGACCCAAACAAGTTTTGCTTCAACACTGAATATGGAACGAGCATGCTTGATACTACACAATAACTGACTTCATATTACACACATGCGAAATTGAATTTCAAATAAAAAAAGAAAACTCATCAAAATGAATACAATTTAAATACAAATCGTATGGCTCTTTTTTTATTTGCAGCTTTCTGATTTAAATTTCAACAGTGACCTTTTCCACGGGCTGATAATACATTTAAAAATAAAATTAAAACAATAAGCCAATTAAGTCATAATAATATCCTTCAATGAACGTCCTGTCCTGATTGGTGTGTCAAAATACCAGCAGAGCATTCTGGGATTTGTAGTGTTAGAGGTACATGTGCTGTATAATAGTGGCAGGACAGGGTTTGTATTCCAGAACAAGTTTTGGGAATACAAACCTTACACACACACACACACACACACACACACACACACACACACACACACACACACACACACACACACACACACACACACACACACACACACACACACACACACACACACACAGCCCTCTGTGTGAGTCTAGAGGGAGGCGGAGCTCGTTTGGCCTTTAACTCCTCTTCTATTTTCATGACATCATCAGTGAGTCACGGAGCTGAAGTGACTCTGCCACCGCTGACACCATGTCACGCTCCAAAGGTTTGTGAGACAACTCACATCTTGTCAGTGTGTGGCAGGACGTCACCCCAGTCCCAATAGCTCAGTAGGACCAGTTAAGACAACAACAACAACTCTTAAACACTAAAAAACAGTTAACACAGAATTATGGCTCTTGTATGAGAAGAGAGACAAACTCAACAGTTAAATATTAAACACTCTGAATGTTTTCAAACATTATCATGTCACTCAGAGTCACGTCTGATTAACATTAATGCTCAACGAGCGTTTCCTGACTGGCTGCTTCTGTTTTTCAGCCCTAGAACAGAGGACCAAAGATTGCAGTCATATGACACCTTGTTATCATCGCGCTGACGGTTGTGTAATCATCAACACACGTGAGACGCGAATCCAACAGGATCATCGGCCAAAATACAGTGGAACGCGCGCGCGCGCGCGCGCACACACACACACACACACACACACACACACACACACACACACACACAGGTCAGCCACAACCGCAGCCAGGTGTCATTATAGCCCGCGCACACTGACAGCAGCGAGCGGGGTGCTTCACCTCAGTCCAGGTGTCCGCCGTCACCTCACATGGAGGGAGGGATGGACACACACACACACACACACACACACACACACACACACACACACACACACAGAGCTTTCAGATAAGGAACACGGAGATTACACTGACAGCCTTCTAAAGTCCGCTAGCATTCCGTTAAAGCTCAGCTGCCTTATCACGTAATGGCGATAGCTGCGCTATCTAGCAGGTTGAGCTACAGGGTTCTATTTTCCACGTCAGTCCCCCCTATTCTAACCCTCTCCTCTAATAACGAAACACAACACCGACACCTCACCATTAATCAGCGGCGGACTGAAGTCTGAGGCTTGAGGGAGCAAAAGGGAGAATGTATTAAGAGTGTTTTTCTTCCGCTCTGAGGCTAACAGCTAGGCTACCGTGGCTCATTCTGACGCCGCTTTACTTAGCCCGAGCTAGCCTACCCTAGTCGGGCTCTCTGACTGCACGCACGTTCACTCACCATGTAAACCACATTGAGGGAGCACAGCGCATTCTTGGAGCAGGTGAAGCCTCCGCAGACCATGTTCACCCGGTGATGGAGCACACTGTGACACCGCTGTCTGCCTGGTAAACGCAGCCGAGTAGCTAGTGATTAGCTAAACCGTCTGAAACACAGACGTTTCCGAGCCGAGGGGAGCGGAGGGCGTGGCTACAAGGCAGAGCTTTGCCATTGGCGTCACTGTTGAGTCACACGCCCACTTCCGGACCGCCGGATGCTGTTTGATTGATGTGCATCAGGCTGCGGACTTCTCTGGAAGTGTTTTCATTTCGGCGTGGTTGGGGCACAAAGGTTCTTACACGGTAACAGTCACACACGCTGAAGTCACCGTACTGGCTGAACACAGCAGCATAACAACAGAGAAAACTGGAAGTGGAGACGTCACAGGGTGACGTGTGGGGATGGAACTGTTCCTGTTACTCCTATATCAGTTCCTTCGGGTCCTTACGTTGGTGTATGTACACTAGACGCCACAGATAGCGTCTAGTGTTTAATGTATGGGTGGGCAAACCTTTTGACTGTTGGGGCTACAATGGGTTCTAAAAATTGACAGAGGGAGCAGGAGCTGATGGATGGAGTGTTTTGGTGACTCATCTCATAGGAGGAAAAAAAAAATATATTATGGGATATGTAGAAAACACATCCTTTAATGTTCATTGAAAATGAACAAAAGCATTACAACAAAATATATGTCTTTGAAGCCCAATGGTATTTAGCTTTTTATTGAAGTGACTATTAAAACACTGAAAAAGGATGAAATACAACTATTTAATGACTTACTTAGTATTAATTCATTCACTATTAATTTTAATTAAGTTCGGCAGGCCAGATTAAAAAGCATATGGACCCCCGGGCTGCAGTTTGCCCATGCGTGGCCTAGTGAGTGAACTCCAATATTTCAGACTCATGTATTTACACTTTTTGGCCTGAATGCTTTTTTCCCCCTCGTAACTAACCTGGACCCTGAATTTGAACCTGTGAGGTTGAAATCCGGGCCAAGCAGCCGCAAAATAATTTTGTAACTCATCAGTTTTAATCAGTAGTTCTTAAGTTCAGTGTGCCAACATGTAATTCAGATTCAGGAGTGTAGCTTTATTTATTTTTTGGCAGGGATTGAGGGCACCAGGGAATCACATGGAAGCAGCAGTCAGATTAGAGGAAAGGTGCAAAAACCACATGCACGCACGACGCCTTGCGCAGCCGTGGTGTGAAGTTCTCACAGCGCGACTTCAGAAGAAGGAAGTGGAGCTTTTCCGTTAACCTGCAGAGGAAGCTGTCGTGAGCTGTGGTTTGAATCGAGAGTCAGAGAGAGACGCGTTGCTTCTGCTGCTGCCTCCTCCTCTCGTTCTTCTTCTGCTGCTGTTGCTGGTGTGGAGCTCCGATGGGCTGAGACAGACGGCTGCTGCAGGTCAACAGGTCGGGATGAGCAGCGGCAACAAGTCAGTCAACTTGGCGGCGCCGGCGGTGAAGGCCGAGGTCAGGAGGTACGAGTCCCTGCAGAAGACCCTGGTCAGGCTCTCCAAGCAGGTGGACCGGGTGGAGGACGAGCAGCTGCGCTCGGGTCTCAGAGTTTATCTCCACAGTGTTCAAGGTAAGCCGCCGCCATGACCTGCAGCTTCTGCTTCACGCGTTGACATAAACAGGAAGGAGAGAAAAGTGTAGCGCTCACACTCGCCTTTTGGTGGGGAAAGAGGGGAGGGGCGACACACTGGTGGAGGCGGCTGCGGACCTTGACCAGCGGCTCGTTACTCCACCTCTTTGGAGGTCTTTGTGTTTACTGCAGGAACGTTTCAGTCCCTCCAACATGGAGGCAGGTGGAGCAGCCACGGTGACAAGATGGAAAACCTGCTTTGAGGTTCAACTTCCTGTCTGAGAGCTGCTGAAAAAGCCACTTCCTGTCAGACTGACACGCTCAGTCCCGGGGAGTTGAATCAGTGTGACGTCACTTCCTGGAAGGGAGCTGTTGTTTAGAGGATGCACTTCTGACTGAGGTGAAGTTCTGCTTCACCTTAGAGCTGCGACTCATTGACTCCTTGTTGAGCAACTGATGGCTGTGTGTGTGTGTGTGTGTGTGTGTGTGTGTGTGTGTGTGTGTGTGTGTGTGTGTGTGTGTGTGTGTGGGTGGGTGTTTCGACATCACTATCGCACCTGGTTGGCTGCAGGAGGGAACTGCTTTTTCGATGTGTCACAACACTGAAGGGCATGTAAATGAGGACGTTCCAACCTTCTTGTGCAGGACGTGTGCTTCCCCCTCCGTATAGTGACACACAAAGAAAGTAGTTCCTCTGTTGTTTTACATCAGCGAAATGAAAGAGAAGGAGGGGCTGGAAGACGAGGAGATGAAGGAGGAGAAGCAGCGGCAGGTGGAGCAGGAGGAATTGCAGGAGCTGAAGGAGGAGCTGCATGAGGAAGAAGAAGAACTGCCGAGGGAGGATGAGGAGCTGAAGGAGGAGCAGGAGGAGCTGCATGAGGAAGAGGAGGAACTGCAAAAGGAGGATGAGGAGCTGATGGAGGAGTAGGAGGGAGAGTTGAAGCAGAAATGGGAGGAAGTGGAGCTAAAGGAGGAGCAGGAGGAGTAATTGAAGCAGGAAGAGGAGGAGGTGAGGGAGGAGCTAAAGTAGGAGCAGGAGGAGGAGCTGAAGGAGCAAGGGAAGGAACTGCAGGAGGAGCCAAAGGAGGTTCTAGAAGAGGAGCAAAAGGAGGAACTGTAGCAGCATTGGGAAAAGCTAGAGAAGGAGCTTAAGGAGGAGCTGCGGTAGGAAGAGGAGGAGCTGGAGGAGGAGCTAAAGAATCAGCTGCTGTAGGAAAGGTAGGAGCTGGAGGAGGAGCTAAAGGAGGAGCAACGATCCTTTTGTGAGGACCTCTGAAGGGACTTCAGTGCTTCTGGCCAGGATGGTCATGAATGAATCAAATGATGCCCGACTGGACCTACTGGCGGTTGTTTGCAGGTTCACATCTGCACATGTAGGCTCTTGTTCAGCTGCTTGCAGATGCTTAATACCCTGGCTGTCAATATAGTTGTGTCAGTGCAGGATTGCTGTTAAATAAGAGTGGTTTGGCTTTCTTGCTTTCACAGCAGTTCTTTCTTATTTACACACTGAAGGTCTCACTCACAGGATTGTTGCCTTGCAATGCCATGTTTGGACCATCCAACATGAGAGCGTTTGGTGTTTGGAGTTCATATATTATCAGAAATTGCTGTTCAATATCACTGAAATGCAGTGGAGCCTTTTGTGCATATTGGTCATGAATACTGAACTGACTGAAATGATATGACCTACATTTACCATTTGCCTTTTGTTAAGTCCCGCCCCCATGGCGAGCCTGTTTTCGCTTCTGCTTCATTCTCACGACACATCAACATTCACATCAAACATGGATTCATCAGCTGTTTTGGTGATTTGGAATATTAACATAATGTCTCTCTCTGATGTGAAAGAAATTGACAGGAGGGACTGTAACTTTAATTTGTAAAGGCATGTTGAAAATGAGAGAGAAGCTGTAATCACAGCATGTTGCCATTTAAAATGAACAAAGTAATATTGTGGCGATTTGCCAAGGTAACCACGCTGGGAGTTGGATTTTGTCTGTTGATGCACCTGAGCCGACGCAGCTCTTCTCACAATCTTTATTCATTCATGAAATCATCATTTTCATTTCAGCATTCAAAATATTCCTATATTTGAACAAGAACAATTATTCTTGGTTGTATTTTAGACTTGCATGTTCTCCCTGTGTCTGCATGTGTTCTCCGGCTTCCTCCCACAGTCCAAGAACATGCATGTCAGGTGATTTGAGAACTCTAAATTGTCTGTAGGGGTGTGTGAGGGTGAAATGGGTGTTTGGCCGTGCAATGAACTTGGGTGTTACCCTGCCTTCGCCCTATGACAGCTGGGAGAGGCTCCAAGCAGACCCCCGCTACCCTCAGTGCAGGAGGGAGCGAGTATTGAAAAGGGATGGAAGGATGGATGGTATTTTAGACTCAACGTCGTAACGTATTTCAGCCTTTAGGCGGAGCAGTGCTGCTGTCTCGGAGGAGGAGGAGGAAGGAAGGAAGAGGAGATGGAGGAGGAGGAGGAGGCGGAGGAAGTGGAGGAGGTGGGGAAGGTGGAGGAGAAAGAGGAAGGGAGGGGGCATTTTGCCAGTGGACTTTCACACCTTAGCAACAACCAGGCAAACACACACACACACACACACACACACTGGTGATATGACGGACAGGTACGTCTTGCCGCCCTCCATCCTCTCCTCCTTTCCGACATGGGCGGGGGGAGGGGGAGGGACTAGAGGAGGAGGAGGAGGAGCAGCAGCAGCAGCAGAAGACGCGCAGCGCGGACGCGCTCCCTCCGTGCGAGCTTGGATGCGCGTGTCCGTGCGGCGACCTGTGAGCGAACGAGTGCGTGCGTGCACGCGCGCTTGTGCGAGTGGCATTGGCCATGCGCAGTAGCCGGCGGCGGGGCCGCGATGACCGGACGTTCCCCGAACCGCCGCTCGGCTCCTTCCGGCGGCTCCGCGCTCCGCTCGGCGGCTCCTCGTGCTGATCCACCCCGCCCCTTCCCGCCAGGCCGCCGCTGCCGCTGCCGCCGCCGCTTCGCGCGCTGAACCGGATGCCAACTGTCATCGCACGTGCGCGCAAGTGGTCCGGATCGGATCCGATACCGGCACCGGTTGCCGGGCATAGCGCCGTGACAGCGGAGGATTTGTGATCGGCTGGGGCTGCAGCCGGTCGCCGGGTGACGTAGGCTGCGGTTGTTATCGTCGTCGTCGTCGTCGTCGCACCTGGAACGAGGTCACGTGACCGACAGACGAACTCCACCAGCATGAGGCGCCTCGAGCCGGACGGAACCACCGCGGAGCTGCAGCTGTGACACGCCGAGACAAAGGAGGAGCCGGAGGATGGAGCCGAACCTCGGCCGCTCCGGGGGAGGACCTTCCTCCTTCCCGCCCCTGTAAGTCACCAACCCCAGCCCCTACCATCACCCACCACCGGCACCACTGGCAGCTTGCACAGCGACCGACCCAGTCAGCTGATCACGTCTTCCTCGATCACCCATAACCTCTGATGGCTGGACTCATGAGTGGAGGCGGAGCTCTGCAGCAGCAGCAGCAGCAGCAGCAGCAGCGCACCACCTACCTCATCTCCCTCACCCTGGTCAAGGTGGAGGCTGTGGATGAGGATGGGGGCGGCCCGGCCCGGCCAGCAGGTGGCACTGCGCCCGGCTCTCCCCAGCCCAGCTCCGCCCTGCCCACAGGTGCAGCAGGGCCCGCTCACGTCGAAAACGGAGCTGGACCCGAGGAGGAGACCCCCGATCCGGCCTCGCCGGCACCCCCATCCGCTGTGGAGAAGACCCCAGGTCGGCGGACGCCCCCTGCGGAGCCCGGCCACGCCCCCAGCAGGGCGGGTCCGACCCTGCGGGCGTCAGGTCAGCGACCCGTCAGCCTGCTCAAGTCCCACAGCCGGCGTGAGGGCCGGGACCGCAGCCCCACCTCTGCGCAGAGCCTGGACCGCAAAGACTGCCGAGGGCCCATGTCCTCGCCGGGGCCCTGCAGGGCCTCCTGGGCCGAGGCCAGCCGCTCCGAGGGCTGGAAGGATGACGCCGCCCTGGAGGCTGGAGGTGGGACGGGCGCCGTGATGAGGGACCTCCCTCGGAAGGAGAGGCTGAAGACGGGCTCGGCCTCCCTGCCGGCGCCCAGCAGCCTCAGCTCCAAGCCTGCCCGCAAAGGGAAGAGCCGCACACTGGACAACAGTGACCTGAGCAGCCTGAGCGAGGACCTGGGCCTGACCCGGGACCTCCGGGACCCCCAGCAGCAGGGCCCGCCAGGCCAGCGGGGGCCCAACAAGGACCGCAAGATGCTCAAGTTCATCAGCGGCATTTTCACCAAGAGCACCTCAGCCACCGGGGGGAGCTCCACAGCACCCCCTGTGTACATACAGAGAGACTCCAGTGAGGAGGAAGGTAGGGGGTGGCACGTGCACGCGCACTCAAACACACACACGCACACACATATGCATGCACACACACACACACACACACATATATACACACATTAACACAAACATGCACGTACATACACGCACATATGCACACGCACACACGCACACAAACACTCACATACACAGACATACACACATGCACGCACACATGCACACACATGCACGCGCGCACACAAATACACACGCACCTCATCTCAGATCTATTCTCCATCTTCCTGCCTCCATGACAACAGGCCGTTATCAGAGACTCCGCCTCTGCTGGAGGGGGCGGAGCTAGCAGTTGCCCCGCCCCTTCCCCCCAAAAAATACATTCCCATGCTGGCTGTGTGCGTTTGTGTCACTACAACACACCAATCAGACTTAATTGTGGTCGTGCGCAGAGCGCGCCCACACGCATACACACACACACACACACACACACACACACACACCAGCGTGGGTTTAAGGCTCCTAATGACACTGCTGGCAGCTGATTCAGGTCCTGGAGACATGAGGGAAGTGACGGCCGTCAGCCAATCAACGTCTTCCAAATCGTCTCTCTCTGAAGCTCCGCCCACTCCTCCTCGCTCTCACACTTACAGGGGCCATTTTTCTCCATCATCAAACTACATCATGTGCAAACAAATCCTGTTAGTTCCTCCTCGGGCACCGTGAACAATGTGTGTGTGCGCGCGCATATGTGTGTGTGTGTGTGTGTATTTGTCTCAACGTCATGTGAAATGATAACACAACACACATACTACTGAGGGCAGGAGGAAGTGTTGCCATGGCAACCGCTGCTACGGAGGCAGAGTCTGGTGAAACAGAGGGGTGTGTGTGTGTGTGTGTGTGTGTGTGCGTGTGTGTGTGAGTGTGTGTGAGAGAGAGAGGCAGACAGGATTTCTGTGCACTGATGCACAACACTGCATGTCTGCTGCTCCGTCTGGTACAATGTGTGTGTGTATGTGGAGGGGTGTGGTCAGGTGGTCAGACAGACAGGTGTGGTCTGACAGAGGTCAGGTGACCCCCAGCTGGGCGGAGTCAGCCTGGTGGAGGAGGCTAGAACACTGTGTGACTTGTTGGGGTTTTATTTTCAATACTGAGCAGAAATCCAGGTTGTTGTCTCCAAATTTGTTCTTCCAACGACGCCCCTGACAGGAAGTGATGAAGGTTTCAGCAGCAGCTCCCACTTTCATCATCAAGCTTTTTATTTCCCTCACGATGCGTTTGTTGTTCGAAATAAACTGGAGCACATCACCCTCTCCTCTGTGTGTGTGTGTGTGTGTGTGTGTGTGTGTGTGTGTGTGTGTGTGTGTGTGTGTGTGTGTGTGTGTGTGTGTGTGTGTGCACGTGAGCGCGTACGTGCGTGGGTGTGCATACCCGTCTGTCTTGACAAATGTCCACCCGTGTTATCACAGTGTGCTCAAAAACACTCGGATCTGCAAAGTTAGCCCTTTGTGACATCACAGAGGGCACTGCTCCTTCTCCCAGGTTATAGACCACACCCTCAGACAGGTGTTGGCTCTGCCCTCCGCTCAGATGGAAAACAAAGACATGAAACTCAGCCAGAAATTATGAATTGATGATAGCGCCTGATTGGCTCTCCCAGGTCACATGGACCGACGGTCATGTAAAAACCGTGTGATTGGCTGCAGGTGGGTCTGACCTGTGTGTGTGTGTGTGTGTGTGTGCGCGCTTCTGCACAAGTAGAGGAGGTGGGCCAACCTCATTCACAGGTGAGTGAGTGAGAGAAAGAGAGAGAGAGAGAGAGAGAAAGACATCGTGCTGCGCCCTGTCTGCAGACTCCTCTTCATCTCTCCTCCTCCTCTGTTCCTGGTCCTCTTCCTCTTCTTCTCCTCCTCATCCACCTCCCCTTTTCCTCCTGCTCACCTCCTCCTCCTCCTCCTCCTCCTCCACTTCATTGTCTTCTCCTCCTCACTCACCTTTCCTCCTCTTTATCTTCTCCTCACCTCTTCTCTCCTGTTCTCACTTCCACCTCCTCCTCCTCCTCCTCTTCGTCTTCACTTCCTCCTCACCTCTCTACCTACTCCTTATCTCTTCTTCCTCCTTTCCTTCTCCTCTTTTTCTCGCTACACCTCCTCCTCCCCCTCTTCTCTTCCTCTCCACCTCCTCTCCTTCTCCTCCTCCTCCACGTCCTCTCCTTCTCCCCTCTTCCTCTCCTCCACCTCCTCCTACTCCTCTTCTTTATCTTCTCCTCCTG
>NW_027466069.1:8195000-8235000 GCF_046127955.1 Nelusetta ayraudi | reverse complement strand
GTGTGTGTATGTGCTCCCAGGCTCGGCGCAGCAGCCAGAGCGAGGCTGTGGCCCTGCAGGCCATCAGGAACACCAAGGGGAACCACCTGTGCGTGGACTGCGACGCCCCCAGTGAGTCTCTTCTCTCATCACTGTCTGTTGCCATCGACCGCCGAGGAGCCCGTCTGCATTGTTTTTGTTAATGCCGCCGTCGCCGCTGTCGTTCAGATCCCACCTGGGCCAGC
The DNA here is from genome assembly GCF_046127955.1 of Nelusetta ayraudi. NCBI lineage: Eukaryota > Metazoa > Chordata > Actinopteri > Tetraodontiformes > Monacanthidae > Nelusetta > Nelusetta ayraudi. The sequence continues at coordinate 8,234,776 of NW_027466069.1, read as the reverse complement.
CTCAACCTGGGGGCGTTGATCTGCATCGAGTGCTCAGGGATCCACCGCAACCTGGGGACGCACCTGTCCCGCGTGCGCTCGCTGGACCTGGACGACTGGCCCGGCGAGCTGACGCAGGTCCTGGCCGCCATCGGGAACCACATGGCCAACAGCGTGTGGGAGAGCTGCACCCAGGGCAGGACCAAGCCCAGCCCCACTGCCACCCGGTGGGTGACCGTAGCACTGCATTCACTCTCTCCCAGATGTTTAATCAGTATTGGGGAGTAACAATGTTACATCTTAGTTGGAACGGACAGGCACGAACAGTGAACAAACAAATAAGAACCTGAGGGTCGCCTGCTGTCGCTACCGCAAAAAACATTCATCATAACCAAACAGAAATTAAATCAGTAAATTGAAAATAGTCAGGATCATAAAACAATCTGCTCTCGTGGGAGAGCTTTGCGTGGTTTTCTCGTGCACTGGCTTTGCACGAGCACCGTCCTATGGAGACTTATGTATCTCCTGACGAGTACTGTGTGTACTTGTACTGACGATGCACTTCCTGTTTGGCCCTTTGACGACTTTAAAAATAGCATTTCCTGCAGATTCACTTCTCGACATGTCCGTTTGTGTACCGCCTGCTGGCCATGTTCAGTAAAACAGACACTTGACATTGTGTGTGTGTGTGTGTGTGTGTGTGTGTGTGTGTGTGTGTGTGTGTGTGTGTGTGTGTGTGTGTGTGTGCGTGTGCGTCACAGGGAAGAGAGGGAGACGTGGATCCGTGCCAAGTACGAGCAGCGGGCGTTTGTGGCAGCGCTCCAGCCGGGCCCAGGCGCTCCGCCTCCAGAGGGCGCCATGGCGGCGTGGCTGCTGTCGGCGGTGACGGAGCGAGACCTCCCCCGGTTGCTGCTACTTCTGGCCCACAGCACCAAGGAGCAGATCAACCACCGGCAGCCGGCCGGACCCGACTCCTCCTCGCCGGCGCCACGGACTGCCCTGCACGCCGCCTGTCAGCTGGGAGACGTGGTGATGACGCAGCTGCTGGTCTGGGTGGGTGTGGCCTCCTGGGTGTTTCACTACAGGTCTAGTCACGAGCAGCAGCAGCAGCAGCAGAGGTTGTTTCTCTCAGAGCTGCAGAGCTCTGGTGCACAGCACATCTGTCTGCTCAGCCAATCAGCATTGTCGTACAGTGGTGTAGTCTATTCTAGTGGGTACACTAGAATAAACTAGTTGCTTCAAAACAACACAAAACAGGAACCGCCATGCTCAGTAATGCATTAAGTCTGCATCCACATATAAGTGAGATCATGAAAGAGTGATTATGTATTGTCTAAATGTCAATGTGTTGTAGGCAACGCAAGATATCTAACAGTCATTTACAGCTGGTAAAGTAAAACGTCGTCAGTCAAAGAAATACTGGAGTAAAGTACAGATACCTGGAAAAGCTACTGAAGTACATCCATCCATCCTTCCATTTTTTTTTAATACCAGCTTCATGCTGCACTCAGGGTTACGGGGGTCTGCTGGAGCCTATCCCAGCTGTCATAGGGCGAATACTGAAGTGCAGTAACAAAGTATTTGTACGTGGTTACCTCCAACCTCTGCTGGTTTCCTGGTGTTTCTCGTCGGGTTGCAAATTAATGTTCTGTGGCAGGTTCAGCAATATCAATCAGGTTTAAAGGTATAAAGGAGCAGTTCACAGAAAAATACTGTTGTAGGATTAAAGGCTAGCTAACTAGCCAGGTGAGCTAAGTAACCGTGCGTGTGTTTGTGCGTGTACGTGTGCAGTACGGGATCGACGTGAGGGCCACGGACAGCCAGGGCCAGACGGCCCACAGGATAGCCAGGAAGACAGGAAGTCGCGGCTGCATGGACATCCTGCTGCAGCACGGCTGCCCCAGCGATGCCACGCCGCCCAACGCCACGCCTGTCCTGTCCCGCCGCTCCAGCACGGCCAGCTTGGGCCACACGAGCTCCAGGAAGCGGGTGTCGTAGACAGGAAGTGTCTCACCTCCCTCCTTCCCTCCCTCCCTCCCTCGTCCCGGGGAACTGAACCCACATATCAAGATATCCCACCACCACCTCTCCTCTCGCTCAGAGCAATATTCCTCCCCCTGCTGGTGGCAGAAATATTGCAGCGGTTATGTGAGAACCGCGTCGTCGTTGACCTCATCCGACATGAAGTAGACGTGTGTAGCTGCCATCAGACTGTGTTTCTTTCTCTCCCACTTCCGGCTCGAGAGGCGCAATAATCGGCTGCGACGCGCGAGGGGAAGTTGTGGTGTTGTTGCTTCTGTCGGCCAGCAGAGGCCAGTAGAGTGGCGGCAGTCCGTGTCCCCTACCCCACCGCCGTCACCGCGGACACCACGGAGGCGGATCAATATTCTGTAAATGTGACTCGAGTACATCCTTCATGTTCCAGTGTGACCTCCTCGTCCAGGACGCCGTCTTTTGTAAATGATTTGTACTGGTAATTTTTTTTGTTTTTTTAAAAAACATTCTTTTCATTCTTCTTCTTCTACTTCTTCTTCTTCTTCTCCTCCTCCTCTTCCTCCTCCTCCTCCTTCTTCTTCTTCTTCAACTCGCCATGAAGCCTGTAAACAGACAAAATGTTTTGTCACACAGGTCGATGGTGTGACTGAGCGACGTCGTTATGACATGTATTCATATTGTCGTTGTGTAGGTACCATGTCCAGAGCGTGAAGAACTTCTGTGGCTCTCATCATGAACACGTACTGGAATAAAATCTGTTTTTTTTAGCCACTTATTGTCTGATTTTGCTTTGTTTTTTTGTTTGTTTGTTTTTTCACAAATCTGCAGTAAAACTGAAGTTCTAAAAACTCAGTGGTTGATCAAAACAATCTGGTGTTTCTGCAGTACAATCAGGCCCCCAGACTACATAACTACAATTAACCAATAAAGTCATAATAATATCCTTCAATGAACGTACTGTCCTGATTGCGAGCATTCTGAGCACTCAGACCATTCTGGGATTTACAGTGTTATTGGTACATGTGCTGTTTAATACTGGCAGGCCAGCTCTAGTCGTGATTTTGTATTGCATCGCAGGCCAAATGTAATGACACTGAGGGACACATTTGGGCCGCAGGCCAGAGTTTGACACCATGTCATAATCCATCCTTGAGGAGGACGGGGAACCATCAGGAGGAGTCCAGCAGGGGGCAGCATTTGACCAGACTGAAGACTGGCTGCAAAACCACCAGCAGTGCGACTCGTTGACTGACTGACATTAAAGGGCCAGTTCCATGTTCTGTAGCATGAACAGGTCACATACACGCTGGAATCTTTAGTAGCAGGAGTAGCAACAACAGGGTCGTCCTGGTCACATGACATGAGTCACTGACATGCACTGGGCAGAAGAAAATGAACAGCTGTTTTTAAAGAGCGATACAGAGGAGAAAAAAACTCATCACAATAAGCAGATAATCAATAGTCCGTTAAAAGCAGTAACCATTTTCCCAGAAAGAGCTCACACCTTTCCACTTCCTGTGCAAGTGAACCTGGATTACCACCAGCAGGTGTGACTGGTCTGAGCTGGAGGTGGGAACCAGTGACCTGAGGACGAAGATGACGGACTGTAAGGACACGTCGGCTGATCTTCTGAGAGAAACCAGCAGGTCCGAGTGAGAATGACAGGGTGCTGTGGCGGTGATTAGAGCCGGTGGAGACGCTGCAGCGTGGGAGAACCCTGAGGGTGTGTGTGTTGGTGTGTGTTGGTGTGTGTGGGGGGAGGGAGGGAGGTTGTTGACCCTTTCCCGCGGTCAGAGGTCAAACCAAGCGACCACACGTTTTCCTGCTGCAGCAAAACTTAAATAAAACTATGTTTAACATCGACCAGTCAACTGTTTCCAGCAGGCCGTCTACATCAGCAGCTTGTCTTCTATGTAAGCAATTGATCTATGTAGACCTGGCGTAGGTAGTTTACTTGTGTCATATGAAATGGTTGCTCCTCTGCCCCCCAACACAGCCCCCCGGGGGGGTACTGAGGGGAGCAAACATACATATAACATTCCAAACATTCCATACATCATCAGTAAAAGACGTCACATCACGTGACACTCTGAGGAAGAGTACAGTCATCGTCGAAACTATCGGATAAAGAAAACAAACTGCTCACATCAGGTCCATATAGATTCATTCTTTACAGATTATGCAAAGAAGACCAAGTGAACCCAATTAATTTAACTTGTTTTCTAGTTTAAAGTACAGATACCTGGGAAAAACTATTCAGGTACAGTAACCAAGTATTTGTACTTGGTTAATTGAACATGAAGATTTCCTGTTACAGTACAGAAACCACTTCCTGTTGACGCTTAAGTGGAGACTCCCAGGTTTGGGCTGCAGTAATGCGTCTCTTTTATAGCAGTGATGCACCAGCCTAACTCACGCTTAACTCTTGATTAACTCACTCAGTAACTCACAAATAGACTGACTCACTAACTCCCTCACTCACCCACTCACTCACTCACTCACTAGCTGACACTTACTGACTCACTAACTCACTCACTGACTCACTAAATAACTCACAAACTGACTCACTAACTCATTAACTCACTCACTAAGTTACAAATTGACTAACTAACTTACAAACTCACTCACTCACTCACAAACTGACTGACTTACAAACTGTCTCACTAATTAACTCCCTCCCTGACTGAATCCCTAACTGACTCAATCACTGACTTACTGACTCCCAGCTGCTGTGAGCTCCTGCCGGACTGTGACCCTAAGCCTCACAGGTGGTTCCTCAGGTCAGAGGAGGTACTGGACAGAGTTGCAAACACCCTGACGTTTCTCAGGTTTCTTCTGCTTCTTCAGGCATTCAAGCAGAACCAGCAGGAGGAACAAAGCAGCAGCGGGATACTGTGTGTGTGTGTGTGTGAGGCTTGAAGCATCTAGTCGAAGGGAGACAAAAGAGAAAGGCATGTAGGTACCCGTCATACACACACACACACACACACACACACACACACACTCCTGTGGCACTGCGGATGTGTTTGAAGTGCTGTGGGTCGGGGAGGGGATGTTTGGGGTTGACAGAGGATTTAAGTGTGTGTGTGTGTGTGTGTGTGTGTGTGTGTGTGTGTGTGTGTGTGTGTGTGTGTGAGTGTGTGTGTGAGACACCACAGGAGGCGTAGCATCCGAGGAATGTTGGGACCAGACAACAGTATTTACTCAATACTGTTATCATCAGAATCTCCTCAAGTTTTGGCTGCATGAGATGAAACAGTGTGTGTGTGTGTGTGTGTGTGTGTGTGTGTGTGTGTGTGTGTGTGTGTGTGTGGTTGGCTGGCTGTGGTGGCAACATGAAGCTGATTAGCGATGCTAAGCTAACACTCCTCCACTCCACACTGAGCAAATGGAGGAACAAAGAGCTGAACTGGTTCAGACGTGTTGCAGTGACGGCACCGCGTCTGCTCAGACTACAGTCGGCCCGGTGGTCACATGACCACGAGCGAATGGATCACCTGGCTAACTGCTAGAGGCTAGCATTTCTCATCATCCGTCCGAGCGTCTTCTGCAGGCTGATCAGGCCTCAGCCTGAACTTTCTCCAGCCTGGTGGTCGTGTGCTTTTCTGATGAAGGGGGAGGGGCTTCATTGCAATTAACAATCAATTGCAAAGTTTGATTTTCATCAGCTGTCAATCATGAAGCCCTGCCCTTTTCTGTGTCTTGTGAGTGATTGAAAGCAGAAAAACAAACAGGGACAGCTTCTTGGGCAGAAAGCTTCTGTGAACTTTGTCGACCCACTTGTTGCCACACTCCATGATGGGAAACTGTGGCTGAGTGTGTGTGTGGATGTGTGTGTGTGTGTGTTTTGGTGGTTAGCGGTTGCTGCGGTAACATTCGCCTGTCCCTCGGCTCTCCTTTGGTCTCCGTGGCAACCAGGAAGTAGATTAGTTCTAGACTGGAGAAGAAAGGAGGAGGATTATGGAGGTGAAGCCCCTTCTCCTCCTCCTATTCCCCCTCCTCCTCCTCCTTCTCCTCCTCCCTCATTTTGTCTCGCTCTCTCTCCTGCACATGGACTCTCTCGCCTTCTCTGGCTCACCACAGGTGGTCGGCAGAGCGTCACCAGGTTCTCCGTCTGGAGCTTCATCAGACAAACTGTTGGCCCCTCTGACCTTCAGTGACCTTCGGCCGCACCGCAACACTTGTTTTTGAAAGTGTCAGGAAAATGTACAAAGACGATAAAAAGACATAAAGGCACAATGGGATTCGAGATAAATTAGTCATCATCAGTAAGTCTGTTTGTGTCATTAACGCCATCATGTCGTCATCATTAACAGTGTGTTGTTTGCTGTGAGGGGAGAATGAAGAGGAAGGGAGAGGAGGAGAAGTGTGACGGGGAGGAGGAGTGAGGAGAAGGGATGAGAGGAGGAGTGAGGAGAAGGGGTGAGGTGAACTGATGGTCAGCGGCTCAAAGGAGGAATGCGGTTGTTGTGTGTCAGTGAATGAAGCTCTGGAGTGTTAACACAAACACACACAGACACACACAGAGACTCAGGAAGAGGTTGCTGACCCCTGAGTGTGAAGCCAGTTGTGCTCCAGACGGTGAGGAAGAAGACGTGGGAGGTGGGAGGAGCTTCACAACAAACCACAACAAGGAAAAATCTTTAAGTGCTGTTTAGCCCCACCTGAGCAAGTGCGTGTGTGTGTGTGTGTTTGTGTGTGTGTGTGTGTGTGTGTGTGTGGCAGTGGTGGGAAACAGCCGCGACACCGCATATCTGCAAACAGAGTCCTACTGCAGCCGGCCACTAGAGGGCGTCTGATGTCTGAAATGTTAATATCTGCATTGCATGATGAATGATCTTCATCTCCAGTGGCCGATCCTCTGAGCTCCTGGATCGTGGACAGCTTCTCGATAGTATCAGCATGTTTAGCCCGCTGTTTAAAGCCTCCTGGTGAGATGTGTTCCAGCAGCAGCAGCAGTAGCAACAGCAGTGAAGGATGAATTCTTTAAAACTGAAGAAACAAACATCACGACACAGGCAGAGACACAGGAAATTCTCAGCCTTGTGGAGCTGTCGGCACCTCGTTAATGAGATGTTAACTACTGTGTGTGTATTTTCTCTCTGTGCTGCTGCTGCTGTGATTGTGTGTGTGTGTGTGTGTGTATCCCCTGCTGTGATTACAGTAAACATCCCATTTTAATCAGCTGAGGATATTCAATAGTGAAGGTCAAGGATGAAACAACAAAGTTCTGAAGTCTTTGAATCAGAGTTTGCAGGTTTGTTTGAGTGTGTGTGTGTGTGTGTGTGTGTGTGTGTGTTGTTTGTTCTCTCACTGGGGGGAAGGCAGGAGAGGGGGTCAGATAAGTGAGTGAGAGGAGAAGGGGGAGTGAAGGAGGGATGAGGATCCTGCAGGATCGGGCGGAAGTAACCTAGGACCTCCTGTGTGATGAAGGTCTGAGCCGCTGGCCCCTCCCCCATGAGGGCTGGAAGGGGCGGGGCCAGCAGGGGCGCAGGAGGAGGAGGGCTAGGTGGTTCAGTGCGGATCAGGACTCGATCTACTCTCCTTCCTCCTGCTCCTGCTGCTGCCCTGCTGCCCTGCTCCTCCTCGGACTCGGACTCTGTGCCGGCTCCGCACTCGCTCCCCGTCCGGGCCCCTCTCAAACTCGGCGTCCCGTTCCGTACTGCTCCGGGACCAACCGACCCACCGACCGGCAGGTGGATGATGTCCCCGCGGTTCGTGGTGCTGTTTCTGCTGCTGCTGGTGGTGACCTGCTGCCGCCTCGGAGCGGCGCAGGAGCTGCCGAGCGGCGGCGTCCACGGCTACAGCCTCCACCCACCCTACTTTAACCTGGCCGAGGGCACCAAGATCACCGCCACCGCCACCTGCGGCGAGGAGGAGGGCGGCCGCAGCGTTCAGGATCTCTACTGCAAGCTGGTGGGCGGCCCGGTGTCCGGGGACCCGGGACAGACCATCCAGGTGAGCCGAGCCGAACCTAGCCTCGAAATACATCTCCCATCATGCCCCTCGGCGAGATTCAACAGTTTGGTTCGGCTCTCTGAGAGCCTCCCCTGCGGGGGTCCCGACTGGGTTGACGTTTGCGGCGACTGACCGCTCGAACTTCCGGAAAGTTTCAGCTTTTTCGAGTCTCAAACGGTTCGATTCTCACTTGAGTCACGTGATTGAAACGTGCTGTTGAACTTGTTATTGTTGGACTCAAACTCTCGACCGACTCCTGCCGTCTTCATTCACCTCCGCTGAGGCGTGACCTCACTGCCTGCAGCCCCCGGTGCGACCGAACGGCCGCAGGGGGGCGGCAGTGAGCGAGCGGCTCCTTGTTTCACGCACTGCTGCTTTTGTGGGGCTCACACTCGGGACACTTACATAAGAAGAAGCAACGAGTGGCTCGCTGTCCGTCACACACGCACTTCTTCTGTGTGTGTGTGTGTGTGTGTGTGTGTGTGTGTGTGTGTGTGTGTGTGTGTGTGTGTGTGTGTACCCACTGTTGGGCTGCCAGGGTCCCTGTGGCTGCTGCCGCTTCATGGTTAACCATTATTGGTGGGATTCTGCCTCTCTCTCTCTCTAGCGCTCTCCCGCTCTCCCACCTGTTGTCCACATTCCTGGCGCCGATTGACCCGTGTCGTCCAATCAGAGCCGAGCTGCTCGGCTGCTGCGGGGCGACCTGAACGAGCTGCTGCTGCTGCAGGATGGGGCGAGAAGTTGAGTTCACGTTCTGATCCCCGCTGGACGTGATGTCACGTTGTTAGCGGGCAGGGGTGTGTTTGGTTTGTTTGGATAAAACCAAAAATCATTTGGTCTTAGTAAAAAACAAAAAACAAAAAAAACAGTAGGGTTGGTTCTGAAGGCGGCATCGCACCGCTGACCTCTGACCCTTGACCCCAGCTGGGTGAGTCAGTGACTCAGTTCAGTGGGATCTCACACACTTTGACCCACTTTAGCTGAGCCACACAAATATCCTCTGAAGCGGCCTTCATTAGTGCAGAACTGTGGTGATTACACACACACGCGCGTGCGCGGGCGGGCACGCGCGCGCGCACGCACGCACGCACGCACGCACGCACACACACACACACACACACACACACACACTCCTGTGTCAGGGTTATTCCTGTTTTGATTTGACAGCAAGATGAGGAAGTGTTTCTATTAAATAAAAACAGCAGGTGTGTGTGTGTGTGTGTGTGTGTGTGTGTGTGTGTGTGTGTGTGTGTGCGCGCGCGCACGTGTGTGTAATACCTGGAGACTAATGCACACATGTGGCTTGTTGCCAGACTCGGCCAGATGAAGTCCTAAAACGTCTCTGGATGAAAGAGGAAACTCAGCAGCTCCACAGTCAGGAAGTGAGGTCGTGTCTCGGCTCTGCTTAATGTTCAAACGTGATGGAGCATTAATGAGAGTCCTCGACTTTGCTGGAGGTGTCGGTGTCCTCCCCAACAAGCGTTTAATTTTGTTGACTAGAATTCAGCCGTTTGTTTCTCACATGTAGCAGTGAAGAAGAGAACAGCTCCCAGCAGAGGTTCTCGTCTTCTTCTGGCCAGCAGAGAACCAGATAGCAGCACAAATATCCAGCCCATCTATGGAGAGTCTGTGACCTTTGACCCCGGGGCGACCTGCTGTGATAAGGCCTCCTCAGCAGCCTTTTGTCCGGGCCCACACTTGTTTGCTCTGTGCTAATGCAGTGGCAGCGACAGGGTTAAACAGAGAGATTAGCTGCCAGAGGGGGGAGGCGCTCAGGAGGCGGGTTCACACCTGTGGTTTTTTTCTTTGACTTGTTAGCCCGGTGTTTGTTGCCTCGCAGCAGATAAACTATGAAGGTCACTTCCACAGCCTGCACATGTTAACGTATGCTCCAATAATCAGTCTGACTCACTGACTCATTCAGGTGTGATAGACACTGATTTGTTTACTAGTTGAAAGAGTCACTTACTCACTCAGTGGTTAAAAGAATGGCTGACTTGTTCAGTGGTTGGAAGACTCACTGACTCACTCAGTGGTTAAAAGAATCACTGACTTGTTTAGTAATTGAAAGTCCTTGACTTGTTCACTTGTTTAATCGTTGAAAGAGTCACTGACTCATTCAGTGGTTGGAAGAATCACTGACTCATTGAGTGGTTGAAAGTCACTGACTTACTCAGTGGTTGAAAGAGTCACTGACTTGTTGAGTGGTTGAAAGAATCACTGATTTGTTTAGTGGTTGAAAGAATCACTGATTTGTTTAGTGGTTGAAAGTCACTGACTCACTCCATGGTTGAATGAGTCACTGACTCACTCAGGCAGCTAACAGACCCAGACTGCCCCTAACTTTGCCATTCAGCCCCCTGCAGCATCCCTTCCTACTTATTGGCAAACAACACTAACTGCTCTCTGGCTCCCTCTCCCCCTCAGGGTCAGTACTGCGATGTGTGCAGCCAGAGCAACAGCGACCGCGCCCACCCCATCACCAACGCCATCGACGGGACGGAGCGCTGGTGGCAGAGCCCCCCTCTGTCCCGGAGCACCGAGTTCAACGAAGTCAACGTCACGCTGGACCTGGGACAGGTACCGCACACGCACACGCACACGCACACGCACACGCACACGCACACGCACATGCACATGCACATGCACACCTGGCTGACCCACTTCCTGTGCCACCAAAGAAAGTGAGTTGAGTCCCCAAACAATGAAACACAACCTGAAACACTACACAAACCAAACACACAGACATGCACATTCACACACACACACACACACGCACACACGCACACACACACACACACACACACAGTAGAAGAGAAAGGCTCCCTGTCCTCAGAGTGTTTTGTGTTTCTGAACGGCGCTCTTGAAAAAAACTCTTCACTCTTTTGTGTCAGACTCTCCTGCTCGAGTGGCTCCACATTCATCAGCAGTGTGTGTGTGTTCAAGAACTCCTCCCACATTCCCCGCCCTACTCTAGTCACACACACTACAGTTAATAACAAAGTCCTTTGGCCTGTTAGCCTGACTTGGCTTTGCTTTGGCAGTGCGGCACAGCAGCCAATCAGCACTCGGTGACGGGCCGAATCCCTGTTAAACTTTATCAGACGCTAGCAGGGCGACTTCCATCAGCTGTTAGCCAACTAACAATTTCCAGCTGTTTGAGTTATTTATGCTATGCTAAGCTAAGCTAATTGGCGCTGTTGGCCAGCTGATAACTGGAGGGATCCATCCCAAGTGGCGTCACTCCCCCCGCCTCTTGTCTCCTGTCCTGGTCTATCTCTTGCGCCCCCTTCCTCTAGCCAGATAACAGCAGGCTGATACAGACCCAGTCTGTCTCCAGCAGGCACCTCCCCCTTCCTTCCCGCTGCTATCTGCTGCTGGAGGGGGGCTGAGCAGGAAGTTCCACCTGGAAGGACTGTCACATGAGCTCACACTGCTGGAGTGTGTTGTGTTGTGATGCGTTGTCGTCGTTCTTCAGGTGTGTGATGTTGCGGCAGGTGTGGGGGTGGGGGAAGGAGGGAGTGGGGGTGGCGAGTGAGGAGGGGGGAAGTTTCCATGGAAGAGGGGGAGGGTGGGTGAGGGAATGGAAAGAGGAAGAAAGAATGAGAGGTTTGTTTCTGCAGCCTGTTATTAGGGTGTGTGTGTGTGTGTGTGTGTGTGTGTGTGTGTGTGTGTGTGTGTGTGTGTGTGTGTGTGTGTGTGTGTGTGTGTGTCCAGGTAAGCTCTCCTCTGTCAAGCCTTCTAGTCTCCATTCCATGACAACCTGGTAGCACTGGACAGTGTTTGCAGCATGTGTTATCACTGGGCTACTGTGTGTGTGTGTGTGTGTGTGTGTGTGTGTGTGTGTGTGTGTGTGTGTGTGTGTGTGTGTGTGTGTGTGTGTGTCAGAGAGAGAGAGTTGAGTTGATGCAGATGTTTGTAACATCAGGTGATTTGACCTTCCTGTTGCCTGGGCAGGATTCCCTGCAGGATAGAAAGGAGACACACACACACACACACACATGTACAGACACGCACGCACGCATGCACGCACACACACACACACACACACACACACAATCAAACACACACACAGATTCAGACACACACACAGATACAGACGCACACACGCGCACTCACACACACTGTCCCAGTGCTGGTGTCGCTCCATTGTCTGCTGTGTGTAACAGCTATCGGTGCCAGCGGCTGTGATTGGACGGCTTCCTGCCATTGATGCCTCCACTGTTCGCTCCAACAGTATTTTTGGAAAATCTCACCAGTTTCTGAAACAAACCGGTTCGAACCAGCTGAGCGGAAGACAAGCGAGAGCCGTCTCACCCTGTTCGACGGCCAATCACAGAGCGTCATGCCAGCCTTCCCTGCTGGTGACCCGTGGCACTGCATGAACAGCCAGTGTTAGCATGTTAGCCGCGTTTCCAGCTGCAGCAACTGTTTCTGTGGAGCCAGTTAAGGTGTCGGAGCCCCCCCACACCCACAATCTTGTTGTGTTGGTCTGAAGCGCGCACGCACACACACACACACACACACACACACATTGCCACATTTTTCTGTCATTCATTGAGTGAAGTGGGCAGCAAACACAGTGGTCGCCTTGGTGGTGAAGCTGATAGGCGAGAGAGAGGAACTGACACGTTCAGCCAGGGGGGAGGAGCCAGGGATGCACTGACCTTTACAGCTGCAACTTGTCAGGTTGTGTTGGAACTGAAGTCCAGACCAGGGAGATGAACTGGGCAGAGCGAGTGACACAAGTGATGGGAGTGATGGAGTGATGGAAGGAAATAGAAGAGAAGAGATGGACTCCAGCTGGAAGGGATGGAAGGGACACACTGACTGATGTGACTGAGTCTGTGTGTGTGTGTGTGTGTGTGTGTGTGTGTGTGTGTGTGTGTGTGTGTGTGTGTGTGTGTGTGTGTGTGTGTGTGTGTGCGCGCTCCCCATGCATGGTGCCTGTTCCAACCTGTTGATCTGCTGCGGCAGGTCAAAGGTCATGGTCATGCTCTTCACTTCCCAGCTTTGTGTCACTTTGAACGCTCCCTCTCTCTCTCACTCTCTCACACACACACACCGTCAGGAAGTGATGATTCACTAATCATCGTCATTAGTCTGCTGGTCTTCCGACACCAGGCTAATTTTAGCCTGATGCAAATGATCGTCCGTCGGGTAACGCACAATGAGCTCCTTTAAGCCAGTGGAACAGAATCCATTCACAGTGGAGTGGGGGAGGGGCATCAAGTGGAAAGGGGGAGGAGCCTCTGAGTGAGGTGGGCTCCCCCGGTCGTCTGTGTGTTGGCGCGAGTGGGAGGAGCCCGTGGCGGCACAAAGGAGACGCTGATGTGAGGGCAAATATTAGCTGTCGGTGTGCTGGCGCCTCCTGTTGATAGACTTCCTGTTGCGGGTGGAAGGTGACGGGGGTAAAGGTCACCTGGCGCTAGCAGAGAAGAAGAAGAGGAAGAAGAAGAAGAAGATTCTCACCAGATCCACCTATTGTTCTCACTCTGAACTGCGTGTGCGTGTCTGTGGAATGTGTGTGTGTTTGTGGGCGGGGGAGGGTGTGTGTGTTTTCTCATCGTTAAAGGTCGAGTGTGTAAAGTGTGTAAAGTTTTTAATGTAGCCTGTAGTCCTTATGTTTACTACAGGGAGGCTTCCTCACAAAATTTCGGTGTAAGATGGACCCTTGATCTATGTATATTCCTATATGTATGAGAGCTGTTCCAGGGGTGGGAAAACCAAATTGCTTTTATTATACTACAAGTCTACACTTTTATTAATGTATTTATGGGCAGTATGTTCAACTTTTACCAATATGAAGTCATTAATCAAGCCAGATTTTACACACTAGACTTATTAAGTCATAAATTGTGTGTGTGTGTGTGTGTGTGTGTGTTGTGTGTGTGTGTGTGTGTGTGTGTGTGTGTGTGTGTGTGTGTGTGTGTGTGTGTGTGTGTGTGTGTGTGTGTGTGTGTACGCCCCTGTGTTGGAGCCCAAGGTGTGTGTGTAAACTTTGCTGATTGGCTGGTGATACTGGTGATACTCATCCTGTCTGGTTGTGTATCATTATTGTGGCTTCGCCCAGGAATCTCAGCATGACTTTTCTCAATAGGAAAAAAAAAACTTCCTGTTGGTCGTGTGAAAAAGCCGGTGACCGTCTGCAGTGAAACCATCTCGCTGAAGAATGTCTCCATCCTCCTCCTCCATATCTCCTCATTAGGATGACCTGCACTCCTTATCAGCCTCCTCCTCCTTCTGCTCTTCCTTCTCCTCCTCCACAGACGGTGGAGGTCAGAGCGGAAGCCTCCCTTCCTCTCTGACCTCCACCGTCTGTGTGCTGTCAGCTGACTGGCAAGTTGGAAGACGTGTTGGAGGAGGTTAGGAGGAGGTTTTCTTTCTCCAAAATTAGCCCGATGGACGTTTCATCTTCATCTGCAGCTTCTCTCAAGGAATTTGATTCTTGGAGAATCTCTCTTATACACACACACACACACACACACACACACACACACACACACACACACACACACACACACACACACACATCCAGCTTCCTCCTCTTCCTCACGCCTGCTCCTCCAGGTTCCAGGCGAGGTTGAGGGGGCCACAACATCTGGGTTTCACCGTGTGCATGTGAGCAGCAGACCTGCAGGACCAAGACCAGGACCACGACCCCTCAGGCTTGGATCACATGTCTGTCATGTGACACTTGCATTCCATCATGCATTGGTAGTGTTGCACCCCCTCCCCGAGAGAAGTCATTGTTTCCGATCCTGGAACGCTGCCCCAACATGTCCCACTGTCTCTCTGGGAATTCCGACCTGTTGGAGATGGAGAGATAGCAGCGGCCCCCGTCTGGAATCTTCAACCGAGCCAGTGGCCCAGCGTGTCCGGGCCTGGGTGCCACGTGCACCTGAAGCCAGTGGGAGGAGTTTCAGGGAGGGACGCCACCTGGAGGACTGGAGCGGGCCTGGGAGAACAAGGGGGCTCAGCAGCAGAGAAGAGCTCACTGTGCCTCCTGGAGGGGGGAATGTGCATCAGCCTGCAGCTAAACCTGCCATTTGAGTGCTAGTCAGCTCCTCCCACTGCCTGAGGGCAGCACTCATCTCTGTGATTGGCGGGTCCGACAGCTGAGGTGGAGAATGATGGGGAGCCGACAGGAAGCAGGAGATGAGTGAAGAGACTTCTGTTTCTGCCTCTCTCTCTCTCTCTACATTTTTTCAGTTTTCATTTCACCTTAACTGGTCATAAGCAGATGAGCACCCTCTGGAGTCTGCATCTGCTCTAGGTTTCTTCCCACAGGGGAGTTTTTCCTAGTCAAGGACGTACCTTGCTCGCTCTGGGGGCCCCAGTTGGTTTTTCCTCTGATCGCACAAAGCGCTTCGAGACGCCTTTGGTTGTGATTTAGTGCTGTACAAATAAAAGTTGACTGAAGGTCGGAGATCTTCCACCATAGAGCCAGCGGATCTCAGCCTGGTCCGTCTTGAACGGTTTTGCGCTGGATTGCTGTCAGGAGGTCAGAGTCGGTGTCGTAGATTAGAAAGAGCCGAGCTGCTGCTAATTGGCTATTTCAAGTGTTGCTCCTCCCACCAATAGGAAGGCTAGAGCTGTGACCAACTGGTTCCATTAGGAGAGAAAGGGATCTGATTGGTCTGCTCTGAATCTGACAAGCGAGAAAGGTTTTACTTCCTCTAAAGCTTAGGAGTCAAACTCTGGTTTGCGGGCTAACTTTGGCCCCGCCATTTGATTATATTTGGCCCATGAGGCCAAAAGGATATTATTATTATGACTTATTTGGCTTATTGTTGTTTTTTATTTAAATGTTTTATTAGCCTGTGGAAAAAGGTTACTGTTGAAATTTCTGAGAATGTGGTTCATTGGCTCCGCCACCTCAGCTGACAGAACCTGGAGACGGTCCATCAGGTTCAGGTTCACCTGCAGGTTGGTGTGTGTTTGCGTGGAGGGGAAATCAGCCGCCGGCTGTGAAGACGTGTCAGAAGGTCTGCAGCCCTTTTAGAATCCAGGAGCTGAAATCTTAGACTGAGATGTTCCTGCTGGCAGCGGCGACGAGCCCAGACACTGTTCCCTCTGGAATCTCTGCTCTGGAATTCTCCAGGTAGCAGGAGGACCTTCTGGAAGGCCACACCTCCAGAACCTCAAGCTCTTGCTGCTGCTGGAGACACCTGACTGGAGAGCTTCAGCCACCACAAGGCTCCACGTTGGTTGCAGGAGGCTGTGAGCACAGGGGTTAAACCTGCTGCTTTTAGTCAGACAGCTAGTTTCTCGTGTGAAGCTGCTCCACTGGAGTCCAGGATGGAGGAGAAAAAGCTCTGAGGAACCAAGAAACAGCAGCGGTGATTTCATCAGAAGCAGGTTCCAGTCTCAGACCAATCAGGAGGCTCCGCCGCCGAGAGCAACTTGGAATGTCGGAAATGACCTTCACTGTCTGGGAGTTGGCCAAGACACACACACACGAGCACTCACTCATGCGCACACACACACACACACACACACACACACACACACACACACACTTTTTAAGACATGAATCATCTTTTCAAGTCCTCATTGTACTGAGTGTGTTTTACCGCAGCTGGTGCCCAGTCTGGCACCAGTGTGTGTGTGTGTGTGTGTGTGTGTGTGTGTGTGTGTGTGTGTGTGTGTGTGTGATTGAGACAGATACTGGGACATATCGATAGAAACACAATAAACGGGTTAATGTTCAATCCGGTCACATCGTCACAGGGTTACCTGTACAAGACATGCCATCCATTAGGGGACAGCAGAGTGTCTCGGCCGCTGACCCACTTAAGAATGCTGCTGTGGTGCTGAAGATGTCACCAAGTGGATGTAGGAACACTGGAGTGATAAGACCCGCCTCGGTCCAGTTTGCAGGGGGAGGGACTAATGACATCATCACCAACAAATCAGCAGCGGCCACTGATTTGCTGCTTTGTCAGAATTCATTATCGTCCAGGTTGAACCTCCGGAGGAACATGTGACCTCAACATCTGGAGCTCCTGGAACAGGTCAAGTGACTGTGGGGGGAGCCTCTGGTGGTTGTGGGAGGAGCCTCTTCCTACGGGTGGTTTGGGGAGGAGCCTCTTCCTACTGGTGGTTTGTGGGAGGAGCCTCTAGTGGTTGTGGGTGGAGCCTCTTCCTACTGGTGGTTGTGGGAGGAGCCTCTGGTGGTTGTTGGTCCTTTAACCTCCAGCTCCAGTTGAGTGAAGTGGCTCCTCCAGGGTTCTCCCTCCTCCGTCCCCCTGTTGTGTGTCTCCATGGTTACCTGGAGGCACCAGGAATGTGGTGCCACCAAGGAATGTGTACAATTATTAACCAGCCAACACTCGCACATACGCATACGCACACGCACACACACACACACATACACACACACACACATACATGAATACACACACACTCAGGTGTCCAGAGTTCACTGTGCTCCAGTTAATCTGTGATTGTGAGTGAGCTGTTCCTCCTCTCCGGCCGTTCTCCTCACGCTGCTCCACTCACCCTTCCCTCTTCCTCCTCCTCCTTCTCCTCCCACCTCCTCCTGCTCCTTCTTCCCCAGCGACTTTCTGACTTCAGCTTCGCTCTTTGTTTGGCTGGTTGCTGTGAGACTCTGCCTGATGAGGCCTTTCAGCAGGTGGCGCTGACCCATAAATCCTCTGTGTGAGTGCGTGTGTGTATGCATATGTGTGAGCGTGTGTGTGTGAATGTGTGCGTCCTGCTGCAGCCTCTTCTTCTATTCCTGTTTTGTCTATGTTGTGTGCAGTCGAGGTCACCTGATCAGTCGTGTGTTTTCCGTTAGAAATGTCTGAACTCAGTCTGGAATCAGAGGAATGTCTCTGAGGTTCTGCACACACACACACACACACACACACACACACACACACACACACACACACACTGCCTCTCTGGATGAGATCAGTTTGTTCTTGAGCCTGCTGATCCCTCAGAGTTATGACTAATAGTGTTTTGGTTTTTGAGTTCAGTAGAACAAAAAGGTGTGTGCGTGCGTGTGTGCGTGTGAGCGTGATTAACTTTCTGCAGCTTTCAGTCAGAGGGAGGAAGTGAGGAGATCACAGGTAGAGCTCCACTTACAGACGATGAAAGAACCTGTGTGTGTGTGTGTGTGTGTGTGTGTGTGTGTGTGTGTGTGTGTGTGTGTGTGTGTGTGTGTGTGTGTGTGTGTGTGTGTGTGTGTGTGTGTGTGTGTGTGTGTGAGAGAGACTTGCTGCAACTCGTCATCTGTCCTGCTCTGAACAAACTGGAATACACTTGGATGTGTGCGTACCCTGCTACTTGCAAGGCATTTGGCCTCCGTCCACCTGGGGGCAGTGCTTGTGGTCACAGGTGCGACTGCTCCAGTGATTGCCTGCTGCTGGCAGTTGACAAACTGTCTAAAACACGAAGGAAATCATTTTTCTATGTTAGATTTCTATGTCTATGACTGATCACAAAGTCCGGTGGTCCAGTCAATGCAGTTGCCTTTCACTTTCCACCTTTGACTTAGTTTGACTTAGTTTTTCTTTACCCCAGTGTTTCTCAAAGTGGGTTTTCGGCTTTTGGGGGGGGGGGGGGGGGGACCAGGAAAACTTTTCTTCCTCCAAGGTGAGGCATGACAGAGAAAGTTTGAGAACCACTGCCCTAATGCCATGCAAGTCTATGGGGTCAAAAGTCATCTTTGTCGTAGAGACATGGGGCCAGAGAAAGTTTGAGAACCACTGCTTTACCCCAATATAAACATTCCTATAATTTTAATTTTAATAAATAATAATCTCATATATGATAAATATCATGTATCATAAATAGTATTGATGAAAATGTTGATCAGTCCATCCAAATTGGAGATGCTGCTCTACAACAGTATTTAGCACATTGTTGACCTTCTCCCTGTGTGTGTGTGTGTGTGTGTGTGTGTGTGTGTGTGTGTGTGTGTGTGTGTGTGTGCGTGCAGCTCTTCCATGTGGCCTACGTGCTTGTGAAGTTCGCCAACTCTCCTCGTCCTGACCTCTGGGTTCTGGAGCGATCCGTCAACTTCGGCCAGACCTACCAGCCGTGGCAGTACTTCGCTTGTGAGTACACACACACACACACACACACACACACACACACACACTCACTAACTCTACAGATGTTTCTGCGCGAGTCAGGACCTCCCTCAGGATCCCAAACCAAACTGAGCCTCCTCATTAGACATCAGAGTGCTGCCGCCTGATTGGCTGCTTGAGTTAGTGGTCAGGTTGAAGGCCACCCGATTGGCTGTGGCAGCTGTCACTCCAGGTGGGCTGAAGGGGCATTCCAGAAAAGATTCCCAACAGGTTGAGACTGTTCACCTGAGGAGAGATGTGTGTGTATGTACAGTATGTGTGTGTATGTGTGTATGTGTACCTGTGTGTGTGTGTGTGTGTGTGTGTGTGTGTGTGTGTGTGTGTGTGTGTGTGTGTGTGTGTGTGTGAAGGAGAGAGACTTTAAGATGTTGCGTTGATGTTGTACTCGTGTGTCTCCAGCTGTTGTGTTTATAATTAAAGACGCAGAACCTCCCCCTGTCATTATCACCGAGACGCCTCGTTAAAATACCAGCAGGAGACGACACTTATACACCTTTCCTCTGTGTGTGTGTGCGCGTGCGCGTGCGTGTGTGTAGCCTCCAAGACGGACTGCATCGAGCGCTTTGGACTGAGGACCATTGAGAGGATCAATAATGACGATGACGTCATCTGCACCACTGAGTACTCTCGCATCATCCCCCTGGAGAACGGAGAGGTGTGTGTGTCTGCATGTGTGTGTGTGTGTGTGTGTGTGTGTGTGTGCGCGCGCCGGCCACCCTCACCCCTCCACCTCTCCTATCAGATCGTGGTGTCTCTGGTCAACGGCCGCCCCGGGGCCATGAACTTCTCCTACTCCCCGGTGCTGCGCGACTTCACCAAGGCCACCAACATCCGCCTGCGCTTCCTGAGGACCAACAGCCTGCGAGGTCACCTGATGGGGAAGGCACTGCGGGACCCCACCGTCACCCGCCGGGTACGCCCACACACAAACACACACACACACACACCGACAAACCTGCCGTGTTTACTGGGCCCTGTGGGGACGCTACGCTAAGCTAACAGCTTCTCTATCAAACGCATTAAGTTTTGTGTTGGTGTGTGTGTGTGTGTTCAGTATTACTACAGTATCAAAGACATCAGCATCGGAGGGCGCTGTGTGTGCAACGGACACGCCGAGGCCTGCAACGCCGAAGATCCCATTGACCCCTACAAGTAAGTGTGTGTGTGTGTGTGTGTGTGTGTGTGTGTGTGTGTGTGTGTGTGCGCGCACACGTGCGTGCAGTGCTTGATAGTTGCAGCGGTGTGGTCTGATGTGTGAGTCATTTCTGTATCATCGCCTGTGTTTACTGAAACTCTCAAAGTCTGTTGCTCTCTCTCTCTCCCTCTCTCTCTCTCACACACACACACACGTACGTACACACATACACACACACCCTGAAGCTACAGTGCTAATGTAGAGTGTTTTCTGGTTTTGTGTCTGATGCCAGTGTTGTCTCTGTGTAAGTGTGTGTGTGTTATAACTTTAATAACAGTGTGTGTTTGTCAATTACTGTGTGTGTGTGTGTGTGTGTGTACTTGCACAAACTCTGCCTGTAAATATTTGTCGTCTGTC
Organism: Nelusetta ayraudi; assembly: GCF_046127955.1. Taxonomy (NCBI): domain Eukaryota; kingdom Metazoa; phylum Chordata; class Actinopteri; order Tetraodontiformes; family Monacanthidae; genus Nelusetta; species Nelusetta ayraudi. The sequence goes on along the minus strand of NW_027466069.1, from coordinate 8,214,187 downwards.
TTTCTGTCTAGTTTTCTATGTGTTTCCGGACACAAGCACACACACACACACACACACACACACACACACACACACAGACACACACACACTGACTGCCAACAGGCCCCGACAGGGGCAGCGTGTGTGTGTGTGTCTGTGTGTGTGTGTGTGTGTGTGTGTGTGTGTGTGTGTGTGTGTGTGTGTGTGTGTGTGTGTGTGGTCGCTGTGTTGATCAGGCCTACATGCTGGTGTTTGCTGTACTCGTGGTGAGGATTGAGGTTGTCTGCAGTCTGAAAAGCAACAAAAGCAACACTTTTTTTGTCATGAAAATGAAAGAGTGTGACTAGATGAAGGCCTCACTGCGTTTGCTGCTCAGTGGCAGCCTGTCGGGGGCGCTAGCGAGTCGTCGGCCGGTCGGCAGCTGTTTTCGGTGTGGTTGTGGCATCACCGGCAGTGGAGGCTGGACCACAGCTGGTCCAGTCATCGGCAGCGCACACCTCAGTGTGTGTGTGTGTGTGTGTGTGTGTGTGTGTGTGTGTGTGTGTGTGTGTGTGTGTGTGTGTGTGTGTGTGTGTGTGTGTGTGTGTGTGTGAACTCAGTTCCAGCTGTTAGACCAGACCGGTCCAGCATGTAGACCATGACTCACCCTGCTGTTCTTCCCCAAAACCAGACGGCTGAAGGAACTGTTCTGTAAACTTACTGCGCGCGTGTGTGTGTGCACAAGTGTGTGTGTGTGTGTGTGTGTATGCGTGTGGTGATTAAACACACACACACAGACACACATAAAGGCACACACACACACTCCTGTGTCAGGGTTAATCCTGTTTTGATTTGACAGTAAGATATGGGGGGGTTTCTATTAATTAAAAACAGTAGGGGTGTGTGTGTGTGTGTGTGTGTGTGTGTGTGTGTAAGAATGAGTTTGAGATGGATGAGGATGTGGGACGAGGAATTCTTGTGCTGAGCCGTTGAGGAATGTTGGTTTCTCTCCTCCAACATTAGCCGCTTTCCTCCACTGCTGATTGGCTTTGGATGCACTCCTGAGGCTCCGCCCACTTTGCGTCGGGACGCTGATGGCGTTTGGCGGCCGACTGCAAGTCCGCCGTTGCTGCCGTCCTATAAAGGGTTTCTGTTCAACAGCAGCTGGATTTCAGATCATTGACCAAACGTGGAATTGAGCTTCGCCACCTTTTCCACCCCGTGAGCCCCGTTTCTTCCTCACAATCCCAAACAGGAAGTCGTGAAACTGTCTGGTGAAAGTCACTTCCTGGAGTGCTGTAAGCAGCCATGAAATAAATAAATAAATATATACCACACAATGCGTTGCTGATTCGTGATTGGTCAGCCGTAAATCAGTTTCAGGATTTTTGAGTCGCTGGAACAAGAGGAAACTGAAGCTGGAGAGGGAGAAAAGGGAAATGCTCCATTAACTCCAGCTGGAGCAGTGGCTCCCTGCCCTCTGCCTGTGTTCATGACTCTAATCCAGACATGGGAAAACCATGGCCCGGGGGCCATATGAATAAAGAGCTAAATACCGTGGGGCTTCGAAGACACTGATTTTGTTGTAACTTGGCTTTTGTTCAATTGGCATTAAACCATTTTTTCTACATATCCCATGATATATTTTTTCCTCCTCTGAGGTGGGTCACTAAAACACTCCATCCATGGACGAGCAAGCACAGCAACCAACTCTCTCTGTCTGTCTCTCTCTCCAGAAAGTGTGTGTGTGTGTGTGTGTGTGTGTGTGTGTGTGTGTGTGTGTGTGTGTGTGTGTGTGTGTGTGTGTGTGTGTGTGGTGCGAGAATAAATTATTGAAGTTTTTTGTTGTTGTTGTTGTTGGCAGGTTACAGTGCGACTGTCAACACAACACCTGTGGATTGTCATGTGACCAGTGTTGCCCAGGATACAACCAGTTGCCGTGGAAACCGGCCACAACCTACAGCGCCAACGAGTGTGAGCGTAAGTATAGTCACACACGCACACACAAACACACACACACTTAAATCCTCTGTCAACCCCAAACCACACCCACCAAACCAGATCCAGTCCAGCCCTGGACTGGTTAGCCCTGGTGATGCTAACCAGCGAACTGGCTAACTTTTGTTAGTGACTACTCTGGGAGGCTGAGGCGGCCATCTTGGTCCGAGATTCAGAGGCTCCAGGTGTGTGTAGTCATCATCAACATCATCATCTTTGTTCTCCTGCAGAGTGCAACTGCCACCGCCACTCCTTCGACTGCTTCTACGACCCCGAGGTGGACCGCAGCAGGGTCAGCCTGGACATGCACGGCCACTTCAGAGGGGGCGGAGTCTGCCTCAACTGCCAGGTGAGGATCCACCTGTGCCGCCGTGCTTCCAGCTCCCGACCTTCTAAAAGAGCTACACACCTGAGGGGACACACACAGCAACTATCCTCTGACCTCTGACCTCTGCCTACCCCTCTCCCTCTTCCAGCACCACACCACCGGGGTCAACTGCGAGCGCTGCATCCCCACCTACTACCGCTCCCCAGACCACGCCCTCCACTCGCCGCTGGCCTGCTCCCGTGAGTGACTATCTCTCCCTCTCTCGTCCAATCGGACGACGGCGGGGGCTGCTCTCTGATTGGCTGTCGTGGTCCCTGCAGGTTGCGACTGCCGGTCCGACTTCACCGACGGCACCTGCGAGGACTTCACGGGCCGCTGCTTCTGCAAGCCCAACTACGGCGGCCTGCTGTGCGACACCTGCGCTGACGGCTTCATCAACTTCCCCGACTGTTACCGTGAGTCCCTGAAGTGGGCGTAGGAGTTGGGTCGGGGGTGCCTGATTGGCTGTCAGCCCAACCAATCAGAGAGCAGGAGTCACATTCTGCTCTTCCTGCTTTGCCCGCAGCCGCGCCCACGTTCCCCACCGACGGTGGCAGCAGCAGCAGTAACGGAGAGGCCAAACCGGCCGGAGAGATCATCAGTGAGTGACTCCGTCCACCGCCGCCGCCGTTAGGCCAATCACAGCCAAGCGCTCCCACAACTCCCCTCAGCTGCTTGGCTGAGGGGAGTTGTGGGAACGCTTGGCTGTGATAAAGACATTTCTGTATCAATCACCTTGAGAAACACCTGCTGACTGGTTGTGTGTGTGTGTGTGCGTCTGTGCGCCTTTGTGTGTCTGCATGTGTGTGTGCGTGTGTGTCTGCAGACTGCGAGTGCAGCGCCGCCGGCACCGTGGACAACTCCTGCAGGCCGGACCCTCGGACCCGCACCTGCGTGTGCAAACCGGGCTTCAGCGGCGAGCACTGCGACACGTGCGCGCCAGGTTTCCACGGACTCAACTGCCAGGGTAGGCACGCACGTGCACGTGCACGCGCACACACACACACTCCCGAGCAAACAGCAGCATTCCACAGGATGGTGTTAATCCCTGAGAGCCGTTTAACAGCTCACAGTGAAGCTGCCCAACACACAGTTGTTGATGGAAGTGTGTATGTGTGTGTGTGTGTGTGTGCAGCATGTCAGTGCTCAGGTCCCGGCTGTCTGGACGGGTCATGTGACCTGCTGACGGGTCAAGGCGTCTGTCGGAGTGGTTTCCAGGGCTACGACTGCGACCGCTGCGCTCCAGGATACTTCAACTACCCGCTGTGCCAGCGTGAGTCACATGAACGCTCGACTTCCTGTCAGAGGAGGGAGCAGGTGTGAAAACCGCAGCTGCTGCTGCTGCTGCTGCTGCTCTTAAGTGATTGCGATCGGTGAAAATCTACAGGGAATAAAAATCATGCAGGTGTTTTACAGAGAGCGCTGAGCACAGCACCGAGACCTTCACAGTCCAGTATAAACGGTTTTAATTGTGTGTGTGTGTGTGTGTGTGTGTGTGTGTGTGTGTGTGTGTGTGTGTGTGTGTGTGTGTGTGTGTGTGTGCAGTGTGCGGCTGCAGCACCCTCGGCTCTCTGCCTGAGGGCTGTGATGCGTCTGGCCGCTGCCTGTGCAAAGCCGAGTTCCAGGGTCCCAGATGTGAGCAGTGCAGATCCGGGTTCCACTCCTACCCCAACTGTCAAGGTGTTTCCCACATACACACACACACACACACACACACACACACACACACACACCTCCTGATGAAGTGTTGCCTCGGTGTGTTTTTATGGCACTTTTTACGGCTGTAAAAATCCACCAATGGCTGTCAAAAAGTGCAGAGTCATCCAGGCTGTCGCTGCTTAGCTGCTAATGCTAACGACGCCTCTCTTCCACTTCCTGGTTCCCCCCCCCAGAGTGCACCTGCGACCCTCGTACCTCCCTTGACACCAGCTGCACAGCGTCGGGACACTGCAACTGCCGGCCCAACTACGGCGGCGCGTCATGTGACCAGTGCGCCCCCGGCTACTACGGCTACCCGAGCTGCGCAGGTAGCGGGCAGTATGTCGCTAGTGTCACCGATCAGTGACCTGCTGCTGTTGTTGTTGATTGCTGATGATGATGTTGTTGTTGTTGTTGTTGTGTTGTTGCAGCCTGTCAGTGCTCCACTGAAGGCTCCCGCTACAGCAGCTGTGACCAGCAGAGCGGACAGTGTGTGTGTCTGCCCGGCGTGGCGGGACTCAGGTGTGACACCTGCACACACGGCGCCTACGGCTTCCCCAGCTGCAGAGGTGAACTTTTTGACTGCCACAATGGGTTCTGAAATTTGAAAGAGGGGGCAGAGTGTTTTGGTGACCCACGTCATAGGAGAAAAAAATTATACCTTGGGATAAAGTAGAAAACATGGGTTTTGATGTCAATTGAAAAAGGGGATAAAATCCAGCTATTTTATGATTAACGTACTATTAATATAATTTCTTCAAGGTCGGCAAGCCGGATTAAAACGCTTAATGGGCCACATACGGCCCCCGGGCCATAGGTTGTCCATGCCTGTTATAGCCTGGCTGATTCGGTTCACTTGAACTGAATCCTTTAACGGAGCCAAACGCTCTCTTCTCGTATTTTCTCTGAAACACGGCCGTGACCTGAGAGCAGCAGATAAAATAAGTTAATTGTGGAATTCTTTATTTTGAGTTTTTGTGCATGGAATAACTTGAGGCAGGCGGAGGCAGCAACAGTGTGCAACAAACAAGAGTTGTGTGTCTTTATCACCATTGTGTTGAAAACATCTTGCGCTCATCTTGCAGCTGGTTCCTGTAACCCTGTGGGCTCCGTGCAGTACCTGGTGCCGCCACCGGTGGTAAGACACACAATCACTGATGCACATACGCACACACACACACACACACACACACACACACACACACACACACACTCTGCAGTTGGGGGTGATTGGTTGGCTTTGCTGTTTCAGGGCCAGTGTGAGTGTCGCCCCCATGTGGAGGGTCCGGCCTGTGACAGGTGCAAGCCTCTGTACTGGAACCTCTCGCCAGACACCCCAGATGGATGCTCCAGTAAGAGACACACACACGCACACACAGGTTCCAACATACCTAGCACTTAGTGATTTTGGTCTGTGTGTTGTCGCCCCCTACAGGCTGTGAGTGTGACCTGGCAGGGACGGTAAGCAGCGTGGCTCAGTGCGCTCAGGTGAGTGTCCCACTGGTCATGTGACTGTCGCCGTGATGTCACATAATGTGTGACGGGTTGGTGTGCGTGTGTGTGTGTGTGTGCAGGAGTCGGGACAGTGTCCCTGCAAGGCGGCCGTCTGCAGCGGCACCTGCTCCACCTGCAAGGACGGATTCTACAACCTGCAGCAGCACAACTACCTCGGCTGCCAGGGTGAGTGATCGTCTCCTGGCCCCGCCCCCTCACAGCCTTGGCCACGCCCCCAACACTGTCTCTGCCCCTCACTGACCTGTCTATATGTATGTGTGTGCGTGTGCAGGCTGCCAATGTGACGTGGGCGGGGCAGCTGGCCAGTCGTGCGCGGAGCGGAGTGGCCGCTGTCGCTGCAGACCCAACGTGGAGGGACTCAAGTGCAACAGGTGAGTCCACCGGACAATCTGATTGGTTGTTGGAAAGTGACATCACAAGGTGGCTCTTTAACACCTGCTGTGTGTGTGTGTGTGTGTGTGTGTGTGTGTGTGTGTGTGTGTGTGTGTGTGTGTGTGCTTGCACAGCCCCCGTCTGGGCCACTACTTCCCGGACCTGCACCACCTGCAGTACGAGGTGGAGGAGGGAACCACGGCCGACGGCCGAGCCGTGCGTTTTGGCTACCAGCAACAGGACTTCCCAGGGTTCAGCTGGAGGGGATACGCCCAGATGTCAGCCATCCAGGTAGGGACACACCTGGCTATCCATCCATCCAACCATCCATGCATCGATCCAATCACCTACCCATCCATCCATCCATCCAAACGTCCATCCAACATTTATTAAACCATCCATCCATTAATCCATCCATCCATCCGTACATCCATCCATTCATCCAACCGTCCATCTATTATAGAGATGCTGTGTGAGTCTGTGGCCCCGCCCTCCTGCATGACTTTAACCTTCAGAACCTCGGAATGTTTCACATGCACTCCCCCCCTTTCTGTATCTGGACCAGTCAGTGGCATCCTGGAGCTAAAGGGGGCGATAGTGTGAGGTTCTCACTTCAATGTGAACCTCAACAGGAGAACATGTGAAATAGTTCCTGACTGAGCTGTGCGGTGGAGGGGATCTGTGTTTGGTTCCTGGTGTCACTGACGGTTCCTGATGGTTCCTGGTGGTGTCACTGATGGTTCCTGATGGTGTCACTGATGATTCCTGGTGGTGTCACTGATGGTTCCTGATGGTTCCTTGTGGTGTCACTGATGGTTCCTGATGGTTCCTGATGGTGTCACTGATGTTTCCTGGTGGTGTCATTGATGGTATTAAGGTTCCTGGCTGCCTCTGTTCTCCCCTTCCTTCTTTCCTTTCTCCTTTCCTTCCTTCTTTCCTTCCTTCCATCCTTCCTTCCTCCCCTCCCCCTGGTTGCCTTGCTCTCTGGCGCCCCCTGTGGTCAGTCCAAGGTGCTGCTGTCAGTGTCCCTCAGCTCTCCAGACCTCTTCCACCTGGTGCTGCGCTACATCAACTGGGGTGCCTCCGAAGTGGTGGGCAGGGTGTCGGTCCTGGAGGACCACTGGAGCCTCTACTGTGGTAACTGTGAGTTCTGGGGGCGGGACTTCCTCCTCTCACTTCCTGTCTGTCTGCTCCTGCTCTGCCTCTATGTGGAACCTTCAAGTCCTTCTGAGAAGCTTCACAGCAGCTTCCTGGCTTCCTGTCATGTGACTGTGTGGTTGTGTGTGTGTGTGTTTATGCGTGTGGGTGGGTGGTGGTTGGTATCAGCGCTGGATCTACTCCACCTTCAGGGCCACAGATCAGCTCAGGAAGTTACATCTGAGATTTCTCACCTTCTGCCATCCACACCTCCCCCTCCTCTTTCTCCTCCCCCTGTTCCTTCTCCTCCTTCTGCTCCTCCTCATCCTCCACCTCACTCCCTCCCCCTCCTCTTTCTCCTAACCTTACTCCTCTTCCACCTCTCCCTCCTGCTTCTCCTCCTTCTGCTCTTCCTCCTTCACCTGCTCCCCCTCCTGCTCCTCCTCTTGCTCCTCCTCCTGCTCCTTCTCCTCCTCCTCTTGCTCCTCCTCTAGACTGCAGTCCACCTTCAGGTGTATGTCAGTGAGGTCGACGTCTATCTCACTCGTTTCATCCTGAGGTATATAAACCCAGAAGGCTCCGCCTCCAATGGTAAAATAACGGCCTATCAGGCAAACCGCAGAGGTAGGTGTCAACCAATCACAGGAGAGCGTTAGTGAGTGGGTGTGATGGTGTGTGTGTGTGTGCGCGCGCGTGTGTGTGTCTGACTTTGTGCTGTGTGTGTGTGTGTCTGGCTTCGTGTGATGGTGTGTATGTGTGTGCTTGTGTGATGATGTGTCTGACCATGTTTGTGTGACTGTGTGCAATGGTATGTGCTGCAGGCTCCGAACAGTCCAAGCAGGTTGTGTTTGCGCCCAGCGCTGCTCCGGCCTTCGCCAATGTCCCCCAAAACAACTTTGTGGAGCCGTTCGTGCTGAACCCCGGCACCTGGACGGTGGTGATTGAGGCCGAGGGCATCCTGCTGGTGAGAGCGCCACCCTCTGGCCACTCGAGCAGCTGCCTGAGCCGCTGATTTTGGAGATTCTGAGCGGTGTGTGTGTGTGTGTGTGTGTGTGTGTGTGTGTGTGTGTGTGTGTGTGTGTGTGTGTGTGTGTGTGTGTCAATCAGGACTACCTGGTGCTGCTGCCCAGCGCCTATTACGAAGCCCCCATCTTGCAGATGCGTGTGACGGAACCATGCACCTACAGCTCCGTCTCCGAAGCCAGCGACAAGTAATAATAATATAATAATAAACTTTATTTGTATAGCACTGCTCATACACAACATGTGCAACCCACAGTGCTTAACAAAATAAAACAAAAAAAACCAAAGAAAAACAAAGAAAGACAATAATAATAATAAGAACAACAATCATAATAGTAACAATGAGAAAAAAAAAAAAAGCTCCACTGACCCTCCCCCCACCCTACACGGACCCACCCCTCCCCACCAACGCACACAGACAAACGCAGGAAATCTACAGGAAATAAAAGCATGCATTAGCACCTCCGTGTTGGCCTGAGAGAGGAACGGGCGGATTCTGGCTATATTCTTTAGATGATAAAAACCTATCTTTGTAATATTTTTTATATGTGGAACAAAGGTGAGCTCAGAATCAAAAACAACGCCCAGATTCTTTACATATTGTGAGGGTTTAAAATCCCAAAGTTTTGGTAAAAGTTCCTCTCGCCGGCCTTCAGGACCAATAACTAAAACCTCAGTTTTGTCCTGGTTGAGCTGTAGGAAATTCTCTGCCATCCATGATTTGATATCTAAAATACAGTTAAAAAGGGCATCAATTGGCCCTGTGTCATCAGGAGACACGGCAAAGTACGGTTTATCGCCCCCAAATAACCATGAGGCTACAAGGAGGAGCAGCAAACATTAGCTTCCGTTCCGTGTGTAGTAGCCACACTGCACGACATTTCTCACCGCAACAGGTTTTAACTTTTGGAGCCTGCAGGAACGTAGTTTAGCTTAGCGTTAGCACTGGGAAAACAGCTACAGATCTCTGTAAAGGCTGAGATCTTGTTTTGTTTTTTTTTTAAACCAGGGGGTTGTGGTTTCGGAATGGGCAGGGTTCAGGGTGTGGCTGCTTGTCCACTCTTTTCACAATATGGAGATAGAGTACGCTAAGCTAACTAGCCGATGTGCCCTCCGCTGTCCAGCTGTCTGCTCTACAGGCTCCTCCCCCTGGACTCCTTCCCCTCCATCTCCGCCGGTGACGCCAGCTGCGTCCACGACAACCACCTGCCCCGCCCCTGCCCCGTGGAGCGGGTGACCCCGCGCCACCCGGACATGGCCGTCTGCAGCGGCCACGACGTAAGGCCACGCCGCCGGTGCATTGTGGGTACTCGGATCGCTCTTGCTGTCTCACCGTCTGTGTCTGTCCACCTGCAGATTAGTGTGGAGCTGCGGGGCCGTCTGCCGTCCCCCGGGGATTACGTCCCGGTGGTGGAGTACTCCAGCGAGGAGGAGTTGCCGCAGACTCTAACGGTCACCGCTAACGTGCCGGGAGCCCGAAGTCAGCAGTTCCACCTCGAGCTGCTGCACTGCAAGTTCAGGTATGGACAGGAGGATGCTGGGATGTGCTGGTGGTAAAACCTGATGGAGCTAGATACTACTGCTAAGAGGCCATTTTCACAGAGACAGATTTTTTTTAACCCGCAAATTTTCGAAAACGCTCTGGAAAAAAATGTGCTTACATAAAGCCGTCTTAAAAAAAAATTCTGCTTACACGGAGACGCTGGAAACGACTGAAAATGATGTAGTACCTATGCCCGGCCTGGTGTGGCGTCGCAAGTTTACTGCCTCAAGGCGATGCTCCCCTGAAACACGGCGTGTTTAAAGAAACGAGAGCTCGCTAACAACATCAGCGCCACTGACAGTGTGGATAAACGACAGAGTTGAACTTCTGCTTCGAGTGACTTTAGAACACAAAGCCTTACAAGGTACGTGTTAAGGTTGACTGGGAGTCGTGCCAGTGAAACTCACATTTGTCATTTAGGTTTGCAGGCTGGTCATTAGTAGCAGCAACAAGTCCATTGCCCAATGCTGTTGCTGTTGTTGTGAGTGGTCGTCTGCGCCTCACGGCAGCTCAGATTGCAACGCGGTGGGAGGGGTTTAGAGCTGTGACATCAGCGTTTCCAAAATAGATCGGTTTCGGCGTTTACGCGAAGCCGGGGAAGGTGGTATTTTCAAACTTTTCCACTCTGAGAAGCATTTTCAAAAATGTGCGGTTACGGTCTGTGTGGTTTTAGTGAAAACACCAGCTTCATGTAAACGCAAGGCAAAACCGACTAAATATTGCGGCCTTTTCAAAGAAACCCGTCTCCGTGTAAACGGGGCCTAAAAGCTGTGGCTGTCTGCTAACACCTTTGGCTTCCATCTAACACCAGCAGCTGCTGGCTAACATTGTGGTCAAACATGAAGCTGCATGTCTGTGGACTCAGCTGCTTCACACGTCACTGTCGTTGCTTTGTTCAGAGCATCTTCAGAGCAGCTTTTCATCACCCCTGTGTGTGTGTGTGCGCGCACCTGTAGCTTCCTGTGCAGGGCCGTGGCCATTGACGAGCAACACCGGGTGGCGCTCCTCTCCCTGCCGGCCGACGCCGAGATCCAGCTGAGCTCCGAGCGCGCCAGCTTCTTCCTGGTGGGTAGCGGTCCCATGACTCGCCCCTCGATCGGCTCGTTGTTCTCCTGGTCTTGAAGAGTTCTGCTGCTGATGATGATGATGATGTTCCCCTGATGTTCCCCAGCACAAAGTCTTCCTGGTCCCGCGAGAACACTTCCTCATGGAGTTTGTCCAGCCCAAGGTCCACTGCATCGCTTCCCATGGACAGTTTGCGCCCGATAGGTGAGAGCTCAAGCACCCCCCACCATCCCCTAGCGGCCAATCGCAGCTCGAGGAGGACCACCTCGCTGACCCCCGTCCCCCTATCTCCTCCTCCTTGCAGCTCCTCCTGCGTCCCCTCGCGCTTCCTGACGCCGTCCGACTCGCTGGTGCTGAAGGACGGCCAGAGCTCCTCCGTGCAGGAGCCCGTCCAGGCCGCCTCACCTGCCGCAGCGCCCCCTCTGGCCGCCTCCTATCAGGGCGATGAGCCGGAGGGGCTTGGCTTCAGGGGCTGGAGGGGCGGGGACATACCCCTTCACGCGGCCGATGGTGGCCAGCACATGCGGCTGGACTCCCAGCAGGTGTGGTGGGGGTGGGGGTTGAAACTCTGGAAATTCAAGCGCCTCCTCCTGCTCCTCCTGTTCCTCTTCTCCCTCCTCCTGTTCCTCCCCCTGCTTGTCTTTCTCCTCCCCCTCTTGCTTCTCCTCCTCCTCTTCCTTCTCCTCTTCCTCCTTTCAAGTTTGAAAACCTTTGTCCCAGACGTGATGTGATGTCAACTGACTCCGCACCTCTTGCCCCACCCCCGTTAACCAGAATGCAGCGGTGTACTCCACCCGCGTCCACACCCTGGGCCGCTACGTCTTCATCCTGCACTACCATCAGCCGCTGCACCCGCGCTTCCCCGTGCAGGTCTACATCAACGGAGGGCGGATCTGGCAGGGTAGGGTGTGGGACCCCGTCACCGTGGAAACGAGGCCCCGCCTCCCACAGGTTGATAACCACAGGTGTGTTTCCTCCTCCACTTCCTCCTCCACCTTCCCCCAAACAGGTGAGGCCAACGCCTCCTTCTGCCCGCACGCCTACGGCTGCCGGGACGTCCTGGTGTCGGAGGGCCAGATCCTCCTGGACGTCACCGACCAGCAGGTTTTCCTCACCGTCCAGATCCCTGCCGGCAAGACGCTGTGGCTGGTGAGTGTGTGGAGGCAGAGCCAGCAGTCTCCCCACCTCCTCCCACCATCCCCGTCTGACCTCTACCTCCTCCTCCTCCCCCACCCACCCCCACCCTGCACGCAGGACTATCTCCTGCTGGTCCCGGAGAGGAGCTACAGCTCGGCCGTGCTGGATGAGGAGCCGCTTGACAAGTCCTACGACTTCATAAGCAGCTGCGGCCACGACAGCTTCTCCATCAGGTGGGTTGGCTCCGCCCAACTTGGGAAGCTCCATACACTACAATTAAAAACCCTCTCCCCGAACCCGCATGCACCGTGAATGAAGGGTCCGGGTCAGTCGTGACAGTGGCAAAGTGTAGAATGGATGACATGGTTTTGTTGTAGCCCTCCAACAGCTTGCAATCACAGCCAATAATTTGATTTATTCGATGTATACTGGGACAAGAACAGAAGTCCGATTAGACGAGAAAAACAAATTTTGTGCTTAGCTCGACTAAGCTGTGCATGTGAACGTAGTCACTGACACTCTCCCTCTCTCCCTCTCTCCCTCCTCCTCCCAACTCTTCCTCCTCCTCCTCCTCTCTCCCGCAGCCCCTCCACCGCCTCCCCCTTCTGCCTCCGCTCGGCCGTCTCCCTTTCGGCCTTCTTCAACAACGGCGCGCTGCCCTGCGGCTGCCACCAGAGCGGCGCCGAGAGCGACGCCTGCCAGCCCTTCGGGGGCCAATGCCACTGCCGGCCCAACGTGATTGGTCGCGACTGCTCCATGTGCGCCACCGGCTACTGGGGCTTCCCCAACTGCAGACGTGAGTGTTACTCGTCGCCCACCTCTAGGCCACACCCCCCCCACCTCCTAATAGTCCACCTTAAATTAATGCACCTCATATTACCCTAAATGTTACTAAATGAGAATCACACTAACATTACATCACCAGGTGATGATTACAGGTGACCTAGTCACCTAGTCAAGCAACATCTTGTTTCTGGAAAATCCAAAGTAAGTGAAGTACCTAAGGCCACTGATACTGTCAAAACATGCAAATAAAATTTGATTTTAGTCCACTAAACTCCACCAAATCTACGATCTGTGAGCTTAGACTCTTGTTCAAACTTGTCCAATAAACTGAGCATTGATCTTCTCCTTCAGCAGTCGTGGGTTTGTCATGGTGGCAACAGGATCTCCAGGTTGAGTTCAGTCTTAGAGGTTCTCAGGATTTATCCAGTCACAGAACACGTACGTCGTGAAGCCAGCTAGCTGGTCTTGGCATCACAGACTCGAAATCTGGCCATTGCAAGTGACGGTGGTGCGTTCACTTACAGCAGACAGGAGCCAGCAATGTCAGTTCTTCTGGCCCAAGGCAGATTTCATAGAAGCTGACAACAAGAGCTGGCTGGAATATGTAACTGTAATATGTGAAAAGAACTATGGAGAACAACTTTATTACCATATTTTACGGGAAAATGTCCTTTTCTAAGTGTGTTTGAGCCCGCAGAGAAGGTCTAGCTGGCCTTGATGGCCCACCACTGATCCCTATCCCTCCCTCTCTCCCTCCCTTCCTGTCTCCAGCCTGTCAGTGCGGGTCGCTGCTGTGCGAGCCGGTGACGGGCGACTGCATCTGCCCCCCGCGCACCCTGCTGCCCGAGTGCACGCAGTGCGAGCCGCTGACCTTTGGCTGCCACCCAGTGGTTGGCTGCGAGGTCTGCAACTGCTCACGGCCTGGAGTGGCGTCACCCGACGGCAACTGCGACACCATCAGCGGACAGTGCAGGTGAGCGCATAGCTTAGCCTAGCTTAGCCTAGCTTAGCCTAGTCACTGTGGCAGAAAACGCGAGAACGCATGGAAACTAAAGCATTAGGTTTATTAATATACCTAACCTAGCATAGCCTAGCCTAGCTTAGCCTGACTCAAGACCAGTGTTTGGTGCCCAGAGGTCATCTGTGGTGTCTCCCCCTTCTGGCCCGCAGGTGTAAGAACAACGTGGTGGGCCGCCAGTGCGACCGTTGCGCCCCTGGTTTCTTTGGTTACCCCAACTGCAGGTCATGTGACTGCAACGAGGCGGGAACAGAGGAGGAAGTGTGCGACTCCTACACCGGACAGTGTCTGTGCAAGGTGGGTGGGCCACCACCCACACGCACTCACGCACACATACACACTCACACACACCCCACCCTGCTGACACACTGTGTGTCGCCCTGTCGCCCCCCTGCAGGAGAACGTACAGGGCTCCCGCTGTGACCAGTGCCGGGTCGGTACCTTCCACCTGGACCCCACCAACCCCAAGGGCTGCACCAGCTGCTTCTGCTTCGGTGCCACCGACCGCTGCCGCAGCTCCGACAAGAGGCGCACCGAGGTAGCATCGTGGCCGCCAGTCATGTGACTGCAGTGGGCGGGGGATGGTGCTCTGGTCTTCAACTGACCCCTCCTGCTCCACCACCCACTCACCACCTCCTCCTACCTGCAGATCATGAACATGGAGGGCTGGGTGCTGCTGGGAGCCGACAGACAGGAAGTGGCTGTCACCTTGTATCCGGGTCAGGACCTGGTGGAGGCCGACCTCAGCGACGTGCCCGACGTCTACCAGGACCTCCATTGGCACGCCCCCAAGACCTACCTGGGGGATAAGGTGAGCCCCCCTTCCATCAGGGTGTCAAGTCTGGTGTCTGGCGCCCTCTCGTGGAGCGGTGGGCAAACGTTTTGACAGAGGGGGGGGATACAATGGGTTCTAAAATGTGACAGAGGGGCCAGAGCAGGAGCAGATGGATGCAGTGTTTTGGTGGAGAAAGTGGGCTATCGTTTTTATTTTTGTGAAATAAATTTGCCGCGTGAGTTCGTGATAAGAAAAACAAAAGTGGGTCCTGAGACTGAGACCCACCGTTCTAGCAGAGAAGGTTTAGGTGTCTGGCGCCATCTAGTGGAAGATATGTCAGATGTCTGACACCTTCTAATGGAGAAGGTGTCAGGTGTCCCGGTGTCTCAGCTGTGTTTCGCTCCGATGACCTTCCTGACAGGTGAGCCGTGATCAGACGGTGTGTGTGTGTAGATTACATCTGTCTGGCGTCACGCCGTCTTCGCCCTCATCCTGCTTCACCGTCTGATCCTCCTGCTCTGCTCGCCGCTGCCCCCTGCAGGTCTCGTCCTACGGCGGCTACCTTCGCTACCGCCTGCACACTCAGACCATGAGAGGAGATGTGCTGACACTGCCTGTCGAGGCCTCCAGACCCGACATCATCCTGAAGGTGGGCGCACGCACGCACACACACACACACACACACACACACACACACACACACACACACACACACGCACTGAGTTGGTGAATGTCTCCGTGGTCCTGCAGGGGAACCAGATGACCCTGGTGTTCATGGAGAGAGAGTATTCGTCACCTGAGGAGCCTCACCTGGGCATCGTCCACATAGTGGAGGTGAGCTCCCCCTGCTGGAGGAACCACCACATTGCACCTCACTGTCTTCTGTCTGAGGACCGAAGGAAAACTGAGTGTGGACGTCTCTTCCTCTCCTCCTTCTCTTCGTCCTCTTCCTCCTACTCCCTCTTCTCTCATCTCCTCTTCCTTCTCCTCTTCTCTCTCCTCCTCCTCCTCCTCCTCCTCCTACACCTCCTCCCACTCTCCTTCCCCTCCTCACCCTAACCTCTTCCTCTTCATCATCCTCCTACTCCTTCCGCTCTTCTTCCCCTCCTCATCTTCCCCTCGCCACTCTTCTCCTTCTTCTACTCTTCCTCATCCCTTCCTCATCCTCCCCACTTCCACCTTCTCCTCCTCCAGGGGAGCTTCCGTCACGCCCAGACAGGTAACCAGGTGTCCCGGGAGGAGCTGATGATGGTTCTAGTGTCCCTGGAGTCGCTCCAGATCCGGGCCCTCCACTCCCAGTCGGCCCACTCGGTGTCGCTCCGCGGCGCCGTGCTGGAGGGCGCCGAGTCGCTGCCGGCCGGCCGCCACGCCAACAACGTGGAGATCTGCATGTGTCCCGCCAACTACCTGGGAGACTCATGTCAGGTGAGCTCAGACCCGTTGACCTCTTGACCTCTAGTGTCTGGTCGGCGCCGCCGAGGTGACCATGTGTGTCCACCTGCTGTGTGCAGAGATGTTCTCCAGGGTTCTACAGGGACACCATCGGCCTCTTCCTGGGCAAGTGTGTCCCCTGCAGCTGCAACGGACACTCAGACCGCTGCCTGGACGGCTCTGGAGTCTGCCTGGTGAGCCCTGTTTGGACACTAACCAGTTAGATTAGATCAGATCAGATCATATTCGATTCGATTAGATTCAACTTTATTGTCATTGTTCATGCCAATCAGGTTTGGATCAAATCAGGAGTCATAGCCGTTTAAACCTCCAGTGTAGCACTGGTAGTCGAGACTCTTTTTGCAGGGGTCTGATTCTACTTCCTGTTTCTTGTCCCCGCCCCCTCCCACCACCCCACCCACTCCAGGACTGTCAGCACAACACGGCAGGTGAGCACTGCGAGAGCTGCCAGGGAGGCTTCCTGGGCAACAGCAGCCTGGACGGCCAGGCGGCCTCCTGCTCCAGCTGCCCCTGCCCTCTGAGGGTCCCATCCAACAAGTCAGTGCCCCCCCTCTGGTCTCAACCTCTGGTCCCACCCACTGATCCCACCCACTTCAATAACCTGCTGTCTGTGTGTGTTTGTGTGCAGCTTTGCCGAGGGCTGTGTGCAGAGGAGCGACAGGATGCAGTGTCTGTGCCTGCCGGGCTATGCCGGGCCCAACTGTGAGAGGTGACGACCATGCTGGAGCCTCATAGCTCCTCCCAAAACCTCCACCTAGTTCCTCTAGTTCCTCCAAACTCTCCACCTTGTTCCTCTAAACCCTCCACCTGGTTCCTCTAGTTCCTCTAAACTCTCCACCTGGTTCCTCTAGTTCCTCTAATACCCCCACATGGTTCCTCTAAACACTTCCACCTGGTTCCTCTAATTCCTCTAATACTTCCACCTGGTTCCTCTAGTTCCTCTAATACCTCCACCTGGTTCCTCAAAACACTTCCACCCGGTTCCTCTAGTTCCTCTAATACCTCTACATGGTTCCTCTAAACACTTCCACCTGGTTCCTCTAGTTCCTCTAATACCTCTACATGGTTCCTCTAAACACTTCCACCTGGTTCCTCTAGTTCCTCTAATACCTCCACATGGTTCCTCTAAACACTTCCACCTGGTTCCTCTCGTTCCTCTAATACCGCCACACAGTTCCTCTGAACCCTCCACCTTGTTCCTCCCGCTGCAGATGCGCGCCTGGCTACTACGGCAACCCCATGGTGCTGGGCAGCAAGTGTGAGCCGTGCCGTTGCCACAGCAACACAGACCCCAACATGCTGTTCACCGACTGCCACCCGCTGACGGGCCACTGCTTGAGCTGCATGCACCACACAGCCGGGCCACACTGCGACGTCTGCGCCCCCGGTTACTACGGCGACGCCGTGCACGCTAAGAACTGCACTGGTGAGTGAGTCAGATGGCCCCCGCCGTGCACGCCTCACCTGCACGTGTCTACCTGTGGCCCTTACCCCTCCTACAGGAGTATTATTGCATTAGTATTCTTTGAGATTAGATTAGGAGGCTTTATTGTTATTGTACATTGCACAATGGCATTTCGTTCAGTACTTCTCGACCAAGACCATATATAGACAAATAAACAAGATGTGTGTGTGCTTATCAATGCCAATGGAGCTTTACAAGAGAGCAAATGGAGATCTCCATTGACATTGACATTTACCTATGTTGAATGTGATGTGAATGTGCACACACAGACTGAGATATGCATTTGCAAATCATTTTGCTACAATAATACCCCCATTCCCTCCCTTCTCACCCTCCCACCCCATCCACACAGAGTGCAGCTGCTCTCCATGCGGCACTGAGTCATGTGACCCTCACACCGGCCAGTGTCGCTGCAAGCCCGGTATCACCGGGACGCGCTGCGACCGCTGCGAGGTGAGCGACCCTCTACCCGACCCCTCACCTGATCTGCAGCAGGGCAGGTCAGCGTAGCGCTAGCAGGGCTAACTAATTCTCCTCCTCCTCCTGTGTATGTGTGTGTGTGTGTGTGAAACCCAGGACGGCGCCTATGGCTTCGACGCCTGTTCGGGCTGCCACCGCTGCGATTGCGATGCCTCAGCGGCGCTGCTGCAGCCGTGCGACCCTCAGAGCGGCCGCTGCGCCTGCCAGCCGGGGGTGAACGGGCCGAGCTGCCGCCAGTGCGCGCCCGGGTTCTGGGACTACGGACCGGACGGCTGCAAGAGTGAGAAACTAGTGTCTTCAACTGGAGGAGAAGAAAATTGATATGTTTCTAAAATGAATGAAAAATGTGATGTGGTGTGTGTGTGTGTGTGTGTGTGTGTCTCAGAGTGTGAGTGTCGTGGCGGTCAGTGTGACCCTCGATCCGGAGAATGTCGCTGCCCCGACGGCATGACTGGGAAACAGTGCGACGTCTGTTCACACAGGTACAGCGTCACTGTGGAGGAACAGCACAGCATGCACTGTGAAGGTGAGACACACGCACGCACACTCACACACCCACACACACACACACACATTTCACTGCAACAGGTGGCATTCAGGTTTGATGGAACTTTCAGTCATATTCACTTGTATATGTGTTTGTGTGTGTGTGTGTGTGCGTGTGTGTATCAGCGTGCGACAGCTGTGTGATCGTGCTGCTGGAGGATCTGGACAAGTTGGACGACAGTCTGGCCTCAGTGTCCCAGCAGCTGGGCAGCCTGAACGCCAGCGCAATGGCCTGGACGCAGCTTCAGAGCCTCAACAGGACGCTGGAGGACGTGGCTGTGAGTGAGGGACACTTACACACGCACGCACGCACGCACGCACACACACACACATGGTTGAACTCCGTCTCTGTGCCACCAGAGGGCGATAGAGAACTACAACAGCAGCCTGGACAACAGCCGTGATGCGGCCAGCGTCCTGGAGGCCGAGTCCAGGACCATCAAGGACGACGTGGACCAGCTGCAGGTGAAGGTGAGCAGCCGCAGACACACAACACCAGGCTGGGACTGGGATCAACAGCAGGAAGTGTTGAATCTCCAACTATTTGGACCAAACAGGCAGCAACGGAGTGGAACACAACCACTGAGGGGCGCTGTTGTTGTTGATGACGATGGTGATGATGAGGATGGTAATGGTGATGATGAGGATGATGGTGGTGAAGATGATGATGAGGATGAAGATGATGATAGTGGAGATGATGACAATGATGATGACGATGTTTGAGGATGATAATGATGATGCTGAAGATGGTGGTGATGATGATGATGATGATGATGATGATGATGATGATGATGATGATGACGTTTCCTCCAGGCGGCAGCCATGACCGACAGGGTGTCTGAGCTGCACAAC